>NC_050575.1:9928244-10053244 GCF_011100635.1 Trichosurus vulpecula | reverse complement strand
CTATCCAGGTCTCTTCTCTATCATTCTAAGACCTCTGTCAGTCTCACATTCTGTGTCTATGCTACATAATATTATATTACCTGAGGTAAATATTTTAAATTAAAACATGCTCTCCTTCCTTTAAAGATTTGACAGTATTACAAAGGAAACAGTATAGACAGATATAGTGATCAGTAATATATTACTCCAACAATACCAATTAGCCAAAATAACTTATCTCATTTGACACTTGCAACAATCCTCTGTAAGTTGGTGAAACAATTACAAACCTAATTTTACAAATGAGGAAACTGAAAAAAAAAACAACCAAAAAATCAGAGTAGGTCGATTACGAAAAGGGATTTGGGCACAATGGAAATCTTTAGATTAATCACAGGTTTTTGTCCTTGAAGATACTTTAGAGATCATTTAGACCAGGATTCCTTAAACTGGGACTCTAGAACTTGCATTTCACTATCAGGTACTAATGTTCCTATGGGACTTTATGTTCCTATGTATTTGATTCTATGCCTTTAAAAACATTATTCTGAGAAGAGTTCCATAGGATTTACCAGAATATCAAAGGGGTGTCCATTACACAAAGAATTTCAAGAATCCCTGGTCTAGACCAACCTTGTTATTTTACAGATGTGCGAATAGCCACCAAGAGTGCTGATTTGACACCAAAAGGTAATACATGTAGTAATGGAAATGAATTTTGAACTCATTATCTGACTTGGTCAGGGGTGTGCTAGAGCAAGCTTGAACTAGCTTGGAAGAGCATGTTGTAGAGTTTTCAGCATGAGCATTTATCCCTCACTCTACTTTGTATCTGCTGCCCTGCCTGGTTTTAACTCCACAGAACAAAATGGCCCTTCCAGGGTAAACTTATCATTTCTAATTTCACCACCAAGCTTCAAACCTTGATTGACACCACCTCCCTCAGCTTCTTCTCCCCTATGACTAGAAGGCTGGAGGGCAGATTACCAAACTCCTCCTAATGCCTTCCTTTATAGAAGGCTAAAGCTGGACTCTCAACTGCCTATACTTTGCATCTGTTGTCCACGAGATGCCCCTGTGCCACTTACCCCCCAGCGTCCCATCTCCCCACCCTTGTTTTTCTGCCTTTTTGTGTGTTGTCTTCCCCTTTAGAGTATAAGCTCCTTGAAGGCACAAATTATTTTTCTTTTATTAATCACATCCCCCAGTGTTTATCACAGTGCCTGGCACATAGTAGGCACTTAGTGAATGTTTATTGGATTGGACATGCAGAAATAAGCAAACTATACAAGTCAGCACTTGATTTTTTGTTTTGTTATTTGGCTATACTTAAGGAAATGATGGAAAATGTTAATAATGAAGATTGAACCTAAAAGTTGGAGCTGCATGGATTTTTTTTCTTTTGAGAACCAGCTGCTAATCATTTATCAGCACACCCTTGCTCAAAATCTACTACTCTTCTCACCTATCCAGTGCTATGTCAGTCTTGAAATCTTGCTGGTAGCATATCATTGCCCCTATCTCTACCCTCATTCTCCTTGGGGCACTCCAGGATAGCCCAGGGAAGCCTGGGTTAGGCTTGCTGTGGGGCATGTGTGATGTGGGACTACTGCAAAAACAATTCACATCTAAGTATCTTAACCCATTTTGTATTTCTTTGTCCCTGTAGTATGGCTTCCTTAAAGAACATTCAGCTGTTCTGGAGAACCTGACTCTCTCTACCTCTACTTCATTTACTGTTTCCTATTAATTTCCTTGCTGAGACCAACTTACTTAAAAAAGCTTCCCTTCTGTTTGCTTCTTCCTCTGATTCCTTGTCTCAAAATCCATGATACCTGCCCAAGATGACTTCCACTTCTGGGCCCTCTTCCCTATCCATAGAGACTAAAGCAAGTCTTGACTAGTCCCTCTTTGGGGAAGCATCATATGGTGTAGTAGAAAGAGCCCCAGACTTAGAGTCAGAAAAAAACCCAGGCTGTGGACCTTTTAGGAGGTCACAAAATCTCTCTGATTCTCAGTTTCATCATTTCTAAAACAGGATTATTATAAAATACTACCTTCTTCACAGTTTTTTATAAGGCTCATATGGGCTAATGTATGTAAAAGGGCTTGTTACCTTAAATTTTGCTAAATTTTCCATCTCATTCAGTATGGGGACCAGATGGAAACCCCTTCATGCCTTCTCATTCCATGCAATCTCTGTCACAGGAATCTCATAACTCTTCTGTCATGAATCTTCCAAATATACCAGGGGACTTCTACCTAATCTTTTGGCATTTGAAATTTCCCATTGTTCTTTTAGTTCATTTCTTGTCTCTAACGGTTGTTAAATGACCAGCCCTGTATTATCATCTTATACAAAGTAATAAAAGAGCACATTGAACTTGGATTTTCAGGCAAGTAGATACCCCGACATTGTCTGCAAAAAATAATAACTCACATTTACACAGTATTTTATTTACAAAGTTCTTCCTTCCTAGTCATTCTTTGGGGTAAAGAGTGTGAGTATTTGAATAACTAGGAAACTGAGGTTAATAGAAGTTAAGTGGCTTCTGCTGGTCTGTATAACTGATAATTCCACATTTACCCAAGCATTTATTTATGTGTGGAAGTTGGTATTTGAGTTCAGGCTTCCTCTCTCTGAGAAATCCTGATCTTAACATATTGATTTAAATGGTCCTTCTTTTGTCAAAACCAAAATATATTTCTTCAATGCCTCAAATAATAGGATAACTTCAAAAGGAGGGGTTTTCTTTTAATTATTTTCTTTACAAGTCATAGTTTTGTTTCAGGGACTGAGTTTAATTGGTGGAAGAGATAAATCCAATTTATAATTCTGATCTGATACTGTTTGGTGCTAAGAGGTAGGAGACCATTAATATTAATTAATTAGTATTTAGGATCCTAGGGTTCAACAACTGCCGATAAACAGCAATAGATTTTATTTTCCATTCATTTGACAAAATGATTCCTCCTTGGTGGAAAGGACTAATTTTAGCAGCACATTGGGAGTATCTATTACTCTTGGGGTACAGGCAGTGGGATGTGGTGGAATGATCACTGTCCTGGCAATTAGGAGGCTTGGATGGCATTAGCTCTGCAGATAATTAGTTGTGTGACCTTGGACAAGCATTTTCCCTCTCTGGACATTAGCTTCTTCATCCTTAAAGATCTTTCCAGCTCTGACATTCTCTTGTTCTAATAATAAAAGCTCACATTTATAATAAAAACAATGATATTGATAATAGTATTTCTGCAGATTTAAATTTTATAAAGCATTACGTAAATTAATAAGAGTAACTCACAGCTCCTCACAACAACCTTGTGAAATTCATAGTACAAGTATTATTACCTCTATTAACAGAAGAGGAATGTAAGGCTTTCGAGATTTAGAGACTTTTCAATTGACATGCAGTTAGTGGTAAGGCCAGTCCTGAAACTAGGTCTTCCGACCCAAACACAGTATGTCTTTGCCTATCAAATGGTGCATTTCTAGAACCAAAGGTTACCAATGTCCTCTTTTCTAACCACTATACCATAATTAAACAATTTATTTTCTTTTGAAGATAGAGAAAATAAATTGCTTCTCCAAAGTGGGATCTTTAAACCTCCAGTGGAAGAGACCAGCTTTTTTTTCCCAGTGTTGTTATTATGATAATATAACAGAAGTTAAATGCCCAGATATCAGAGGATAATGCGATAGCATTAACACAAATTGCTTGTAACTTTATTGTTTCATAGAGAGGAAGTGAGCCATTATTACATTATTATTCTGCAGTAACAGCAATGATGTTCTATCATGGATGCACCTCACTCTGTCCCAAATGATTTAGCTTCATTGGAATCCTTAACGGAAATCCATTTAATTTCTTAATAGATGACAGAGTGGTCACCTTGCCCTCCCCTCCTCTCCTTTCCCTACCCCCATCTTCCACCCTTTAAGGATAGCACAGTGTTACATCTGCTTTGCTTCCAGAAGGTTCTGATCTGAGGAGCACTCTATTGTACTACATCTGGTACACGCCACCATCTGGAAGGAGACAATTCCATGTTGCTTGGAAATTCATGATATATGGTTCCTTCCTTTCTGTCATGTCCAAAACATTATCATCAACTTTAGGGAGAAGCTGGAGAATGACAGTTACGTGGAAGAGGGTTTTGACTTATTCTAAACTTGTATTTGCAACCAGTACTTAGCACAGAGGTCTATACACAGTAGGTGCTTAATGAATGCTTGTTTTATTCAACTGAATGAAATAGAATTTTGCTCTGGAAAGCAGAATTAGAGTGTAATGGTGGAAATTGAAAAAAGATAGATATAGATTCAATATATTCACTAGTTCAAGGAGCATTTATTAAGCACTTACTATGTACCAGGCACTATGCTGGACACTGGAAATACAGAGAAAAGAAATGAAACAATCCCTGATCTCCAGGAACTTGATTTCCACAGTGGGATCTAGTAGGGAGATTATATGTAACCAGAAAAACAAAACAAAAGCTATACAAAGTAATTTGGAGGCTAAGAGGGAATCCTCTCAGAGGTTCTGGAAAGGTCTCCTTAAGGAGGTAACATTTGAGCTGATCTTTGAAGGAAGCTAAACAGCTTGTGATGAGGCAGAGGTGAGGAAGGAGTGGATTTCAGGAATAAGGAAGAGCCTGTGTAAAGGCTGGAGATGGAATGCCCAGCAAATAAGCTATTTTGGCAGGAACATGTGAAGTGGAGTAATGTGGAATTGGTCTAGAATGATGGGTTGGGGGCAAATTGTGAAGAATTTTAAATGGAAAATAGAATAATTTGCATTTGATCGTAAAGGCAACAGGGAAGCCTCCTGAACATGGAAATGACATAGCAGTGTATTATGAATTTTGTAGATGTATGGAGAATGCATAGGTGAGGATATATAGGGTGGATATATGCATACTAATTAGGATGCTGTTGCAATAGTCTGAGTGAGGGGCAAAGGAGGCCTGAATTAGTGTAGGATCTGTGAGGGTAGAGAGAAGGGAATGGATATGAGACATTGTGGAGGCAGAATTAACGCACCTTTTTCAACTGATTGGATATTAGAGGTGATGAAAGTAAAGAATTGAGAAAGGAGGCACATGAACTGAAGAGCTGAGAGGGCAAGAGATGGGATAAATGATGTTACATAATAGAATAAATGTCCCATTTCCTGATTCAAAGTCCCTAAACACTAGAGCAAAGGTAAAAGAGTTCCCTCTAAAGGAGTTGCCCTACTCAGTGATATCCTATTTGTCAAAGCAATCAAGTGTTTCATAAAAGTGTTAAATGTTCCCTTGAGATATGAAATTTACAAAAAATTGGATTGAGGACATAATAAGATACAACCGAATCTTTAATTTATAGTTTAACAGTGGCTTCATTGTAGCAACATAAAGGAACTCTTAAAAATTTTATTAAATAATAGACTACAATGAATCTTTAATTTACTGTTTAAATAGTTGTTACGTTCATGAAATATAAAGGACAGCCTTTGTGTCTTACCATTTTTAACTATTCTTTAGCAAAAAATACCTGCCAATTAAGATTATTCTGTCCTTTGAGTTTCATTGTACATTATTTTTTTCTAATTGTCCTTGTAATGTGTTATACCAGCTACTGCTTAACACCTGCCATCTTTATTCCTTTCCAAGAAGCCCAACAGGCCATCATGGTTGCCTGGTAGACTGCCCCTGTTCCTGGAAGTGGACTCTGGTTACATAGAATTGAGGCATAAGACCAGCTTCAGGCCATGGGTTTTGAGAACAAGAGTGAGTGGTGGGTTGTTTGTCTGCTTTATTTTGTTCTATTTAAACTTATCTTGGGATCACAGATCATAAAATGTCAGAGAACGAAGAGACCTTAAAATCATAGGGTCATTACAGCTGAAAGAGGCCTTAGGATCAGGGAATCAGGCAATATTAAATCTAGAAAGGGCCTAGGAATCATAGGATCAGAGCTGCATGATATGTTAGAATAAAAGTTGTCAAGCCAAGAAACATTAAGTATCTACTTTGAGCCACATATACCAGTGCTATATTCTGAGGATACAAAAAATGACCACAACAAATAAACAAACAAAATTTTATTAAGGAAACCTCCAAAACTAGTTCCTGTTCTTAAAGAGCTCAGTCTAATGGAATATACTACCAACACGTATAAATAATGCATTTGTGCATGTATGTGACAAAGAATAAAAGAATGCAGAACATTAAAGCTAGAAAGAACTTTAAAGATCATCTAATCATTAATTTTACATATGAGGAATCTAAAAGCCTGAAATAGGAAGTGATTTGCCCAAAGTCACACAGCAAGTTAGTGTGAAATAGGAGAATCAGGTAGGTCCCTGAATATTCAAATAGCTCTGTTACTGCATTGACTTGGAAGTTCCCACCAATGATACAGTGTGCAACCCATCCAGGCCTGACCATCCTATCTGACTTCTGCCCATGTCTTCCCACAAGTGTACCACATGGAGTCCATTCGATGTTTTAGAGGCCTTCCTTGCTTTTTTCCCCTCACATCATAAGGGTACCAGTGGAACTCGCTGGCTGTCTACCTGTTATCCCTCTTCCTCATCATATGCTATCTGCTAAATCTTGGGATGGAGATTCAGAGCAACAATAAACATCTATGTTTGTGTACTTTTTTTACAGCTTACAAAGAATTTGTTCATATTTTCGAATGGTATTTTTTTAAAAAATATTACAGGGAAGGGAAATAAAACTCATATAGATTAAGTGACTTGACCATAAACCAACAGTAAATATAAGAACCAGGACTCACAACATAACTCTTCTGACTTCACATTTACCCGGCTTTATACTGCACTGAGAGAGAATTCTTGGATACAGAAGAGTTTTGCTTGAAAAAGTAAAAATAGCCTTATTAATATTGACTACTTGGAGAAGATCCATCTAAATTATTGAATCTAAAATAAGAATATTTTAAAATAAATGTTTAACTACTTCCTTAAAATAGCTAAAAAATATTGCTCAGGAGAACTTATAAAACCAAAAAAAATTTGACCTACAATGAACCAAAGAGACTATTTTGTGCAAAGGTTGTTAACCTGAAGTCTGAACTTTTTTTTTTAATTTAAATTTATTTATTTAAGATATTTGGTTTTCAGCATTGATTTTCACAACAGTTTGAATTGCAAATTTTCTCCCCATTTCTACCCTCCCCCCCACTCCAAGATGGCATATATTCTGGTTGCCCTGTTCCCCAGTCAGCCCTCCCCTCTATCACTCCCCTCCCCTCTCATCCCCTTTTCCCTTCCTTTCTTGTAGGGCAAGATAAATTTCTATGCCCCATTGCCTGTGTATCTTATATTTTAGTTGCATGCAAAAACTTTTTTTTTTGAACATCTGATTTTAAAACTTTGAGTTCCAAATTCTCTCCCCTCTTCCCTTCCCACCCACCATCCCTAAGAAGTCGAGCAATTCAACCTAGGCCACACATGTATCATTATGTATAACCCTTCCACAATACTCATGTTGTGAAAGGCTAACTACATTTTGCTCCTTCCCAACCCATCCCGCTTTATTGAATTTTCTCCCTTGACCCTGTCCCTTTTCCAAAGTGTTTGTTTTGATTACCTCCACCCCCACCTGCCCTCCCCTCCATCATCCTCCCCCCCCTTTTATTTTTTTTTATCTTCCTCCCTCTTCTTTCCTGTAAGGTAAGATACCCAACTGAGTATGTATGGTATTCCCCCTCAGGCCAAATCTGATGAGAGCAGGGTTCACTCATTCCTCCCTCACCTTCCCTCTCCCCTCCTCCCACAGAACTGCTTCCTCTTGCCACCTTTATGTGAGATAATCCACCCCATTCTATATCTCCCTATCTCCCTCTCTCAGTATGTTCCTCTCTCATCCCTTAATTTGATTTTATTTCTTTTAGATATCTTCCCTTCATCTTCAACTCACCCTGTGTATGCTTTCTCTCTTTTACATATATATATATATATATATATATATATATATATATATATATATATATATAAACACACATATATATATACACATACATACACATACATACATATACACATAGATATATACATACATACACATTCACTTATATACATATATATATACATAAACATATATATATATATACATATATATATATGCATATTCCCTTCAACTACCCTAGTACTGAGGTCTCATGAATCATACACATCATCTTTCCATGTAGGAATGTAAACAAAACAGTTCAACTTTAGTAAGTCCCTTGCAATTTCTGTTTCTTGATTACCTTTTCATGCTTCTCTTGATTCTTGTGTTTGAAAGTCAAATTTTCTATTCAGTTCTGGTCTTTTCACTGAGAAAGCTTGAAAGTCCTCTATTTTATAGAAAATCCATATTTTGCCTTGGAACATGATACTCAGTTTTGCTGGGTAGGTGATTATAGGTTTTAATCCTAGCTCCATTGACCTCCGGAATATCGCATTCCAAGCCCTTCCATCTCTTAATGTAGAAGCTGCCAGATCTTGGGTTATTCTGATTATGTTTCCACAATACTCAAATTGTTTCTTTCTGGCTGCTTGCAATATTTTCTCCTTGATCTGGGAGCTCTGGAATTTGGTGACAATATTCCTGGGAGATTTCCTTTTGGGATCTATTTTAGGAGGCGATCGATGGATTCTTTCAATTTCTATTTTGCCCTGTGGCTCTAGAATATCAGGGCAGTTCTCCTTGATAATTTCTTGAAAGATGATATCTAGGCTCTTTTTTTGATCACAGCTTTCAGGTAGTCCAATAATTTTTAAATTATCTCTCCTGGATCTATTTTCCAGGTCAGTGGTTTTTCCAAGGAGATATTTCACATTGTCTTCCATTTTTTCATTCCTTTGGTTCTGTTTTAGAATATCCTGATTTCTCATAAAGTCACTAGCTTCCACTTGCTCCAATCTAATTTTTAAGGTAGTATTTTCTTCAGTGGTCTTTTGGACCTCCTTTTCCATTTGGCTAATTCTGCCTTTCAAGGCATTCTTCTCCTCATTGGCTTTTTGGAGCTCTTTTTGCCATTTGAGTTAGTCTGTGTTTTAAGGTGTTGTTTTCTTCAGTGTATTTTTTAGTATTTTTTGGGGTCTCCTTTAGCAAGTCATTGACTTGTTTTTCATGGTTTTCTCGCATCCTTCTCATTTCTCTTCCCAATTTTTCCTCTACTTCTCTAACTTGCTTTTCCAAATCCTTTTTGAGTTCTTCTATGGCCTGGGGCCAGTTCATGTTTTTCTTGGAGGCTTTTGTTACAGGCTCTATGACTTTGTTGTGTTCTTTAGGCTGTATGCTTTGGTCTTCTTTGTCACCAAAGAAAGAATACAAAGTCTGAAACTGAATCTGGGCGCGTTTTCACTGCCTGGCCATATTCCCAACCAACTAACTTGACCCTTGAGTTTTTCAGTGGGGTATGACTGCTTGTAGAGTAACGAGTTCTATGTTCCACGTTTGGGGGGGAGGTGCCAGCTCTGTCAGACCCGCATTACTCCTTCCCCAAGAACCCCCAGCCCGGGCTGGGCTTAGATCTTCAGCAGGCTTTTGCACTCCTGCTGTGGTCCGCCACTTAATTCCTCCCACCAGGTGGGCCTGGGGCCAGAAGCAGCAGCAACTGTGGCTGCCCCACCTCTGCTGCCCCCGGGGCTGGAAGCCGAACCTTGAACTCCTTCCACTCCGCAGCTTTTCCCACTAACCTTCTCCACAGTCTTTGGTGTTTGTGGGTTGAGAAGTCTTGTAACTGCCACAGCTCATTGATTCAGGGTGCTAGGGCCCGTTCCGCCTGGCTCCTGGTCTGGTTGGTCTGCACCGCTCAGACTGGGCTCTGCTCCACTCCGTTCCCAGTTCCCAGCTCCCAGCTCCGAGCTCCGTGTAGGATAGACATCACCTAGAGACCATCCAGGCTGTCCTGGGCTGGAGCCCTGCTTCCCTCTGCTGTTTTGTGGATTCTGCCGTTCTAGAATTGGTTCAGATCCATTTTTTATAAGTTTTTGGAGGGTCTCAGTATGGAGCTCACACTATTCCCTGCTTACCAGCCGCCATCTTGGCTCCGCCCCCAGTTATGGTTATATTTGATCAATATTTTGACCCTGTCAAGTTAATGTTGGTGGGCAGCTCAGTCAACCAATAACAGGGGTTGCAGGAGGGCTGGAGATGTCTCCTGTCATTTCCCTGTTCCTTATGTTTCCTTTTTATACAACACAAGAAGAACTCCCAGACAGCAGGGTGAGGATAGAAGTGTGTGCTGCTGTTGTGGAAATGCCTCCCTCCCCACATCTTAAATCAGTGGGTTGAGCATGGGGAGATCTTCCACAGGGCATCCTGTGGTACCCAAATTGGCCAACGTCTTCAAGTGCTTCTGCGTGGCTTAGGACTGTTCTCAATGGGCAGCAGCTGACAGAACTATAGTCTCAGAAGACCAAGATTCTAGCTTAATCTGTGACAAGTGATTAGTTTTATGAACTGTGGCCAAATCCCCTCACCTACCTTCCTGTAGCTCCATTTCCTCATTCTTGGAGACCTTGTGGCAAGGAAACACTTTGGGAGGTAGATAGTGCAGGTAACAATAGATTAGTCATTATATCATTTCTGCTAGAAATAACAAGTTTTTAGGAGCCTTTAAAAACTTGATTTCCTGACAGATTGATTTCAGGGACACTTTGTCTTTAGCTTCTTGCTGTAATGTCAGCCTAAGCCCTTCATAAATACTGCAGGAGGTTCCTCATTTAAAGACTGTGAGTCCTCTCTCATTTCAGGAAGGCACAGATATTGTACACCCTCTAGGATCATCCTTGGCCCTCCAGGCAGACAGGACATCACCAGGGTGGGAGAAGCCAGGAGGTACTATGTAAAGAGTTCTGGATTTGGGTGAAGACTAGAAGACCTTGGTTTGAATGTCAATTCTTCTGCTCATTAGCTGTGTGATGTTGGGTGAGATATTTCACTTTTCTGAGCCTGTTACTACCAGAGTTGCAAATAACATTAAGTGACTGGAACAAATACAATGGAATTGCTGACTTGGAGCAGCTCTGGGTCTAATTTTGCTTTTTGCAAAATGAAATACTTAAGCTTAAAGGTGTCTAAAGACCCTCCCAACTCTAACGATCTATAATTTTGAGACTCCACAACACATAGTGTCAAGTTAATTCCAAGCACAGACAAGCACATTATATAGAAACATTATCATTGTTTGAAGCAGTTACCAGTATAACAGCTCAGACTGACATAGTACATAACACAGGTTATCTCATTTGAGTCTTACAACAACCTTGTGAAGTTGCTAGTGCAATTAAAATCATCCCCATTTTATAGATAAATAAACAACCTCAGGGAGGTAATTTACCCACGGTAAGCAGCAGAGTGATGATTTGAATCCAAAGCATCTGAATTGAGGCCCATGACTCTTTTATTGTTTAGTAGTTTTTCAGTCATGTCTGAATCTTCAGGACCCCATTGGAGATTTTTTGTTGGGTTATTTTGGGAAAAAATACTGGAGTTGTTTGCCATTTCCTTCTCCAGCTCATTTTATAGTTGAGGAAATTGAGGCAAACGAGGTTGAGTGACTTGCCTAATTCATGAAGCTAACAAGTGTCTGAGGCTAGATTTGAACTCAGGTCTTCCTGACTCCTGATCTAGCACTGTATCCACTGAGTCACCTAGCTGGCCTTAGTTCTTTGTACCACACTGCTTTGAAACCGTTTCACTATGCACCCAAACACCCTGAATGGCAACTAGAGACCAGAGACTAAAAGAGAGAGTAGAACAACATGGGCTTGGCAGTAACTTATGAAGACAGCATTGCGGCAAAATGATTTCTGTTGCTGCCGAGTAACTGGCTTCCATCAAACTACAGTGAAGCTATTGTTTTCAAGCTGTCACTAGATGACACAGACACTCTGATGTTGCATTTCAGATGCCCTGCTCGCCTCCTGAAAGTCTGGGGGCTTGAGCTTCAAAGCTCTTGGGTAATTACTTTTATAGACTGATTTATGGGCCAAGAAACCCTTAAGTATTAGGGTATGAGCCCTTGTCTTTATTGCCACATGGAGAAAGTCTCCCTAGGGTGGTCTGTCTTCCCTCTTTGCTCCAAATCTTCTGTGGAGGAATATCCCCCCCTCTGGCTACAAGGGCCTCAATAACCTAAGAGCCAGCAGGAGAAGTTCTCCCTTGATGCTATGGGCTGGCTCCACAGGGAACCAGTCAATATTCTCGGCAGACTTCCCTTTTGCAGACCTGTCCTTCTCCTCATCCAGATCTACCACCCCACTTCTGATACACCTAGCCATGTAGATTTACCCAGTGAGCTCTGGGCCTGCTTGGACCACCTTTTCCCCCAAACTCCTCCAACTTTATTTTCTCTTCTCAAGACTGGGAGAGTCTTGAACTACTCATTCAGAAAAATGTCACAACACAAAATCTGGCTAATGGCTACTCTTCATTAATCCCCCAAACTCATATGGGGGGAGAGGGGAGACATTAAGGCTAGAGCCTCTTAAGTGGGCTCTCAGGGATGAATGAGCAGGCAGCTGCTGCAGCCTCTGCACCTGCCCTAGACCTCTCTCAAAGCAGCCTATGGGCAGGCTCATTGCTCTTTCTTGATCCATCTCTCCTGCCTACCCTCACCCACAGACTGCTCTGTGCAGTGACTAAGCACACCCAGGGATTTGTGTCTACCACCTCATCTTCTCTGAAATAGCAACTTTCTCGCACAGTTGTTTGCCTTTCCCTTATATTCTCAGGCTCTGACAACAAAGATGGTGAAAATTGGTGACTTGCAGAGATATTGACTAAGTGGTGATTGAAGGAGCAGGTCTATTCATGTTTTCTTGGTGTTGTTATATTTGCATCTCTTATCCTCTTCAGAAGCCTCTTTACTATGTGGAGGGGACTCTGGCCTTCTGAAGGCTTTGCCATCAGAGGTGAAGCTCTTGAAGCTTCTCCAAAGGTGGAAAGGCTTTTAGTATGGACCTGGTAGTGGACTATTTGTGTCCTCTAAGAGCCAACCTAGCTAAATTCAGAGTGACTCATTGTTGAGATACAGCCCACTAAGAAATTATTTCTTTTCTTTTTTTTGGTGGGGGAGGGGAGGAAGGTGCCAAGAAATTCGGGAAATGCTCTATTAAATTATGGAAGGTCTTTACCAGTGAAATCACAGATCTTTGAAATTCAGGAGCTCTATTTGCAAAGAGATTTACAATTTGCTTTAAGATGCCATCAGTGAGCAATATTAATTATAGGCATCTCACCGATCAAAAGAAATCCTGACTAGCATCGTTGAAATTCAGAACTTTAATGTATCTTAGAGCTCATGTCTTCAGAGAATAGCAAAATGTTAAAACTGTTAAGGACCCTAGAGATCATCCAGTCTAATTCCTTGCTTTAATAGATGAGGAAACTGAGACACTGAGCAGTTAAGTGACTTATCCAAGGTCACACAGATAGTAAAATGACAGGATTTGAGCCCGTATCCCCTGAATTCAAAGCCAGTTCTTTTTCTACTGTACAATGCTTCTTCTCGAAGCCTCTTGTAAGAAACTAAGACAAGGAGAGCATTCTTAAGGGCACACAGCTAGCTAGTGGCACAGCACTGGGTAGAACTTCACAGTCTCCTACAGAATTCTGCCTCTCAGTCACACAGTATGAATAAATAATCTATTGCATTCTCCCCCTCCCCCACCTTGAGTTCACTCCTTCCCAGTTTACCATGTACCAGGACACAAATAACATGTCTTGGTCTGACAATACCAGTTGTCAGTCAATAAGCACTTATTAGATGCATACAGAAAAAATGTTTAAAACAATACTTCTTCCCACCAACTGCTTTCTTCTCATCCACAGATAATACATACTGATTTCTTTCCCCTTATTCTATTTTTTAAAATTAATTAATTCAACTTTGGGCAGCTTTTGTCATATTTATGTATGTGTCCCTTTTAGCCCACTTTCTTCTGCTTTCTATGTCGGCTCTTAACCAGTTTTTGTGTGAATTTTCCCTCATTTTCTTCTTTTTGTCCGTCTTTTTCTCTCCAGTTGAGGTGTCAGAATGTTACTGGAGATATACCTGTGCCTATAAGCAGTTTGCATTCTCTATGGGTATAAGACAGATGATAGACAGTAAGTAAAAGAGCCCAAAAGAATTTGGAAAGGGTTGTATCCAAAATTCTATGACAAATACTAGGAGTTAGCTGTCACACACAAACAGCATAAGCATCATCATTACTCCTATGAGAAAATAAGTTACAACAATAATAGCAGATATTCATATGCCAATGATATAACAGTTTGCATTTGTATAGTGTTTTAAGCTTTGCAAAGCACTTTAGAATATTATCGAATTTTATCCTTGCCTAACCCTGGGAGGCAACTGTAGCAGTTTCAAACTGCTCTAAGACTGTTGGAATCTCCCCTCTTATCTCATTTGAATTTCACAATAACCCTTGGAGGTAGTTAAAATCGGTATTATTTCGCCCATTTCATAGTCAATGAGGCCAAAGTTCAGAGAGGTATTTCTAACCTGAAGTCCAGAATGCTTTTTCACTGTATCATATAATGCAGACTTGAAAGAATAAACAGCAATAATAAATATTGGATCATCAGAACAGAAGTCTGTTGACATACTCAGTACCACAATGACAATGTGAGACAAAGATTTTAGGGAACTTTATCCCAAAGTCCTGGACTACCTCAACTTTTATAAGCTTCCTTACAGGTAGCCTCTAGAGATGCTTCTAGCAGAGATGAGCTGATTGAGTCATGTCTGAGCTGAGTTAATTTACTGTCAAGATGTTACAACCCCCGACACAGACAGATCTGAGAAAATAGAGAAAGTATTTCAAGTTATTAAAAAAAAACTTTTAACTCAACTTAATATGGAAAGTAAGAAATTATATCAACTTCCTGTCAATCCTCTGAGTCTCCAGTGGGTTTTGTGCTCGTGGGAATATTCAGATAGGACATATCTGTATCAGAATGTCTTGTCAAGTTTTAGCTGTCATTGACCTTGAGGTATAGAGTCATCAGATGGGAGTGCTACCTACCCAAGTGAAATCAAAACTCTCCTGCAGTATTAAAGAATTCCTGTTTGCAGTGGGGATTTACAATTGGTTTTAGGCTGATATTAACAGGGAAATGATAAATATAGGGATTCTTTGACTTAGGAAAACCTGACTAGAATCTTGGAAATTCAAACTTGAATGTGTCTTAGAGATCATCTCCTCCAAAAATCACAAAGTGTTAGTGATGGAAGGGATCATCCCTGTGGCGTAGTCTGTAGCTAATGCCTGAAGCATTAGTACAGTACAGCCCAATGAATATAGGACATAGGACGTTCCCTAAGGACACCTACAACACAAAAGAAGGAAGCTGCAGACACACAGGAAAGCCGACCTATTTAAGCATATTCCACAGAGCTGTTCTGCCACTTTGAGATTTCCTTCCTGGTGACATCCCCAAAGCCACAATATCAGAAGAAGTTTAGGGAACCTTAGCCCAAAGTCACTTGACCACCTTGATGCTTGATAGCAACCTCCAAGAGGTACCAGAATGAGAGAGGGATAATTGCCCTCATTAGGGCTATTCATAGCATATTCTACCTTCTGAATCTCACTGCTCACCTGCCATGCCTCTGCAGTTTGGGTAAGCACTACTTCAGCAGGACAAAACGGACAATTTCATGTTGTTGTTCATCCTTCATTCTCAAAGACTATTGATCAGTGACATCACAGGTGATATCTTGACTTGTGCATGAATTAGATTTGAGTGAGGCAGAACTGAGCAAAGTCAGCTTTCCTCTCTCCTCCATAGTCAATGGAGTCCAGTGGCAAAACAAATGTCAAGACAACTGTCAGAGGCCCAGAGTGGGAAAGTGCTCATTTGAGTGAGGGACAAGAGGTGGTGGTTGATATCAGAGGAACAGGGTTCAAATCCCAGCTCTGCTATTTGCTAACTATTATATGTGTGGTTAAATTGTTTAACCTCTCTGGCCTTCAGTTTTCTCAACTGTAAAAAGAGAGGGCTTGAGAAGGCAAAAGTCTATGTCTCTAAGGTCAGTCAATGGAAACTATGTCACCTTCAGGCTCAAAATCTATGATCTGATGTCCAAACTCCTTACTGAGCCACCCCTAAGAAGGAGTAGGTGCCACTGTAATTTGTCATTTTAAATGTTGCCTTTCTACTATAGAACAGATATGAAGTATATGTATATTATGCTCATAATCTACATACATATTTATTCTCTTATATCTTTTGTTTTTACAACCCACAGTTTCATAGATGGAAACTTCAAAGAAGCATATGAAAACTGGTTCAGTCCTTACCTTAACCATCTTGCTCCTTATAGAGCAGTTGTTATGTATTTCTGTGCTTCATTTCTGTGCTTCATAACCTAGATTTTTTTAGAACTATGATTCTCAAAGAGTGGTCTGGGGATCCTGAGACCCTTCTAGGTAAATATTGATAGACCTAATCCACATAAACACATCTTTGGAGCATCCTCAATATTTTTAAGAATATAAAGGGGTCCAGAGACCAAAAAAATTTGAGACCTACTTATTTAAAAAATATACCCTGTCTGTATGTCTCAAGGGAGAACAGGAACTAGTGGAGTCTCTCTGATAGAGGAATGTCACCTTCTTAGTTTCAACACTAAGTGTTCAAAGTTCTTCTATACTTTTTTCATAACTTGAAAGAAGGGAAAAAGTCACTTAGATTTGGATAAAGTTCCAACTATGAAATAACCTGGGATTCAACTTTCAGTCAGTGCTATCATAATTTACCAGATGAATTTGGTTTTTAATGATAGATATTTTATTTTAAGCATCTTATCTGCCATAATATACTTCAGTTCCACACCCACACGTACCTCTTAAAAAAATAGAATCACAGAAATTTTGGAGATGGAAGCAACCTTACAATCTTCAAATGATAGAATGTCAGAAATAGAAGGCACCCTAGAAATCACCTTGTTCAACTCTCTCATTTTACAGAAAAGAAAGTTGAGGCCCAGAAAGGGAGAAGTGATCTGTGCAAGGTTACACAATGAGTTTGTTAAGAGTCAGAGCTAGAGCCGAGGTCTATTTATTCCCAGGTTAGAGCTATTTCCAGGACATTATAGTATCAGCTTTGATATCCACATCTTGGGGACTAACCTATATAACCATATTTTTCTATTCCCTTTTTAAAATTTTTCTTTTAAGTTATTGTCTTAGTGCTGCTTCATTATAGCCATGTAAAGAAACTCTAGGCCACAATCTTATGAACTAAATAAATGCAAGATTTTCTTAATAAGGAATTTAATACATAATACTTTTCTGGTTGATTTCTATGATATTTGCTTGCATCCAACATTTTTTCCACTACAATAGAGAATGAGATGCTTACCTTTTCTTAGCTTTGTAAGTAAGTATAGTACGATGGAAAAAGCAAGGACTATCATCCTTGTCCCAGTTCTAACATTTATTAGCTCTGTGACTGTGGGCATTTTACTGAATGTTTCTGACTTACTAGTTCTTTATCTTTAAAAATGGAATTAATAATATTTATAAGACATTGCAATTGGGAAAAAGACCAAACAAATTTAGAACCAAAGAATGTCAGATCTAGAAGAGACCTGAGAATCATAACACAAAGATCATTTAAGTATGAGGGAATATTAGAATCATTTAGCATAGATTTTGAGATGCAAAAAAGACCTTAGAATCACAGAACCATTGCGTATTAGAATTAGGAGAATTCTTAGACTCATAAAATAGAGAATGTCCGAACTAGAAAAGGAGCTAAGAGATCAAACTCCAACCCTTTCATTTTATAGTTGAGGAAATTCACTTTTAAGAGGGGCAAAGTAATTTACTCAAGGCCACAGACAAGTTAATAGCAGAGCTGAGATTAGGACTTTGGCTTGCTGATTAGCCCTCTTCTATGCTGCCTTCCACAGTGCCTATTTGATAGGTGGGCTTCACTTTAGTGAAGGGTATTGTGGAACTGTGGAAAGAATGCTGGAACTGGGATTAGAGGAATATGGGTTTGAATCCTACCTCTGACTCTTACTAGATGCAGAGCCATGGGCAAATTATTTAACCTCTCCCAGCCTCATTTCCCTTTATCTGTAAAATTATGATAATCATGTCTATTATATTGGGTTCTGGGATTATCCGAATAAGTATAAATGGCAGTTGGGTGGTTCAGTGGATAGAGTATTAGACCTGGAGTTCAGAAAACTTGAGTTCAAATTCCACCTTAGATACTTGCTAGCTGTATGACTGGACAAATCACTTAACTTCTGTCTGTCTCAATATCTTCATCTATAAGATAGAGATAATAATGGGACCTACCTTTTAGGACTGTTATAAGAAAAAAAATGAGATAAAATTTGTAAAGTGCTTGGAAAACCTTTATAAATTCTAGCCATTATTATGATAATATAACTATTATTCGCAGGATTAGTGTTAATCACAAGTGAGATGATATATTTAAAGCACATTGTAATTCTAAAGCATTTTATAAATTTATGCTATGATGATGACCTGCAGATGGAAGAGAGAATAGCAAAGTGGGACAAAAGCATATATTTCTACCCAAACTAAGTCGTATATTTTCAGAGACATCTTTCCCACCTGGACTACAATGTTGTCCAAACTTCTCCCCATGTATTCAAATTCCAACCATTCTACTGACACTCAATAGACCTTGTGGGTGTGAAAATTGTTTGTATTTTGCCATATTGTTTTCCCAGATTGACAGTATATCGAGTGCTCAAATAGCCAATGACATAAAGAGACCTTTATGGCTCCGATGGAGCTATTACATTTTATCAACTCAAGAATCCTCAGATTAAAAGAGTCCTTGATGGGACTTTGACACAATTAAATATAATTATTCCAAAGGAGTTACAATGGCCTATTGTGTCAATAATTTATGTAATAAGGGATCTCTGCAGTAAGTAGACTTTGACATGAGAATGTAGCTTATGGACTTAGTGGAAATGATTGACATCTGAATTCCCATAATGCATAGCAAACTAGAGTTGTTGGAAAGCGATTTTATTTAAACAAAGTTCCACATGTAGTATATGCTAAACTCATTAAATTTAGGATATGCATGCATGTCATGGGATCATAAAATGAGAGAGAGTTGTAAAGGCCCATAGAACCATAGCAGTTTAAATTCAGAAGGTACCTTAGCATGATTGAACAGAGAATGTTAGAATGGGCTCTTAAAATCGCAGTACATAGATTGTTAGAGTTGTAAAAAAGTCTCAGGCACCATCTGGTTCAATCCCCTCATTTAATACATGAGAAAATTGAGACCCTAAGCACCATGTTAGGTGGGGGCAGGGGAAAGGAGAGTTGGCTCAGAGTATAGAACAAATATAATACATATTAAGGCTAGGGGCAGCTAGGTCATGCAGTGGATAGAGTGCTGGACTTGGAGAGAGGAAGACTCATCTTCCTGAGTTTAAACCTGGCCTCAGACATTTACTAGCTGTGTGACCCTGGGCAACTCACTTAACCCTGTTTGCCTCGGTTTCCTCATCTACAAAGTGAGCTGGAGAAGGAAATGGCAAACCATTCCAGTATCTTTGCCAAGAAAATCCCAAATGCAGCCTGAAGAATTGGACATTACTGAACAAGCAACAACAAAAAGTTTTAACTGGAATTTTTCCTAGGAATGTAGGGAACAACTGGGCTAGGCTGGAAAATGATTATCTCAGCACTTTGGACAGGGCCGTAAGTTAGCTAACTAGGGCCATTAGTGAAATAAAGGAAAATGGAACTTGATGTGGAGATTTCAGAAAGACAGCATGTGGGGAAAGTGTGAAGTAAGCATTGGGGCTGGGATCATAGTAATTTTGCTCAGCTGCAGGGGTTCATCCCTCCTATACAATTCCCCATGTTTCTTATTCTATGTAGTACTTGGTTGTCAACACTTTGACAGAAGGAGTCTGGGTAATGTGGCTGGGTCTGGGTTGGTCTGTGACTGAGTGCTATGATGGACTTAGAATACCTTGGAAAGGGCATATGATCAATGATCATCTGTTGACTGACTAAGCCTGAGCTCTATGCATTTGACCTTCAAATGTTCATTCCCTGTTCCCAGCAAAATAAGTCTAAGCAGGGGAAAAGGTATATAATAGGAGCTGAAATGACTTCCCTCATGTCATACAAGTTAGTATCAACGCTAAGATTTGAATCCAAGTCTTTTGATTTTTAAATACAGGATTTTCCATTAAACTACATTGAATTCTTTTGAACCCCCTCTGAATCTTCACAAAGCACTAATGTAGGGTTTTTAAACTTTGTTTTTATGCCTTGGGCTTTTTTTCTACCAAAGTAATGTTTTTAAATGCATGATGTAAAATATATAATATTACAAAGAAAACCAAAATTGTTAAAAATTAAAGATATGTGCTTCCCCTATCCAAGTTTATAGAGTACCTGAAATCCAACCTAAGGGTAAGAACCTCTGCACTACTGATTTTAAGGACTATGGAATTCAAGCTTATGTGTCAGTAAATCCTGGACACAGTCATGTTTCCATTAAACAGACTACCCTATAACCGAGAATTGCCTTCTAAGTCCTTGATCTCTCAGGCTTTGAATATCCATTGGTACAGACTCATCTATATTTACATGCTGAAAGTGGCTGTGGATGCATCTTTTTCAACAAAGAAAATATTGAGGACTCAAAACCATGATATTTGGATATCTCATATTTGTTAGGGCTTATCATACATTTCCTTTCAAGGCTAGAATCAGTTCATAGGGATTGGGACTAGGACCCAAGAAACACTCAAACTCCTTGGCTTATTGTGCAGCTGGGGGCAAGCATTAATTCTCAATCTTCCCCACACTTCCATACATTGAGTCACCCTAATTGTGAACACAACACTTCTGTAGATCTGTACCCAGAAAATCACCCACAAACCACCAGTGATTTTTATTTGAACAATCTCCCAAATGTAAACATTGTTGTATAACAACAATCACTATTCAGCTTCTTCTCTAAACTAATTTTCTTCCTCTGGGAATCTATTCCCATTCTTTGCACCTATTCTACTCATGGTCCATTCTCCATCACTATCTTGCAAGAGTTAATTAGCTGGGTACCCATACCCTTGTGATTGCTGTCAGTGGAAGCATCTTCTGAAATACCTTTATAGTCCAAGAGGATAATGAATGATTTGGCTTCATCAAACTTAGAACTAGACAGGGTGTTACAGATTGAGTCCAGTATTTTCATTTTACAGAAGAAAAAAATGAGTTTCAAAGGTTATTTAGGTTGTTATCAGCTAAGCTTAGAATCAAACCCAAGTCCTCTGACTTTAAATTTAGTACCCCCCATCGTTGCCCCTGTCCTGTTCTTATTTTAAGTAACATTTCCATATCGTTCCAATATTTATAAAGCACTTTATTTATAAGAATGTGTTAAGGAGGCAGCACAGATATTATTACCATTATTTCGCCAATGAGAATATGGAGAGACGTTTAAGGATTTACCTAGGTTCATTGGGCTAGACAGCATCAGAGAAAAGATTCCAAACCAGATCTTGCATCCAACATGCTCTCCATTATAACACATGGCCTCTCACAAATAACTGGGACATTCCTCCTTGCCTTCTAAGCATCTGTGCATGTGGCAAGAGAGAAGATCCGAAAGTAGAAACTCTGCTATGTCAGCCCCCATTAATATTTGATCATTCTTTTGTGTGAATGCACGGTGCATATCCAACATTTTGAGGATGAAATTCCTCAGCCTTTCAAAAATATCAAACAGCCTATGAGGATATCATTCACATGGCCCAAGTCTAGCTCCAATCAACTTTCTAGCTATTGAAAAGTTCTCTATTTTGACTTAAGCATGAAGACATTTCTTTTCTCTTTCCAAAGAAGGTTAGTATTTTAAGGATTCAAAGAGTCCCAAAAGAACATCCTCATTTTCTCTGACATAAAGCTTGCAGCATTCTCTGCATCATGGATTAGCAAATAGGAACCGACAGCTTTCCCCTTTTATCCCTTCTTGTTCCCCGATGTGGCTTTTAGGTCTTCTTCCAAATGAAGCTCCCTGTGAGATGGACCCAGATGAAAGTGATGGAGGCTGAACTCACCACCATGGAACTTCTCAAGGCTTTAATAGTGTGATTGATAACACTGTGGAGACTCTGACATGTGTGGTTTTTTTAAAAAAAATGAACCCTCTGAACTTCTGGGTGAATGTTTCTTAGGGACACATCAAAATTCCTTCCCCATATTCTCCTTTTCTCCCCAAATGGGGTAAGACATTAAACCTGTACATCAATCATTAGATATTTTAAAATGTAATATTTGAATTTATTTTCCTGATATTTGAATGTGAAAGTAGCAGATTGCTACTTGCATATTCTCACTAAACCCCTAAACTTGCACAATCCACCACAAAAAGTGAAGGTTTTGAGGCTCCTACACCTTTTTACGTAAGAGTGGACTCAGTGTTTCT
Organism: Trichosurus vulpecula; assembly: GCF_011100635.1. Lineage (NCBI taxonomy): Eukaryota > Metazoa > Chordata > Mammalia > Diprotodontia > Phalangeridae > Trichosurus > Trichosurus vulpecula. The sequence goes on along the minus strand of NC_050575.1, from coordinate 10,030,792 downwards.
CTTATTCCCAAATAGAAATAAATATTTTCTTATTGGTGAGGGAAGAAACAAAAGAGAGATTCCTAAAAATGAGTGACCTCTGAGCCAGTGTGAGTAATTACCTGAGACTAAGGAAATTCTAGAGACAAAGAACAAAACCAAGTCAATACAGCTTGTCAAAAAGAGCAAATCCTAAGCCTCACTGGAAAAGAATTTACACTCAAGGGACATCTCATGGTGGACAGTTTTTGGTAGGCTTCTTCCTTGGATTGTAGCCCGTGTGTCACTGCTGTCAGACCTTGGAAAAGCAGCATGCCAAAGGTGGAAGAACCCTGGAAGTAAGTCAGGAAATCTCCTATCATATTCTACATGTCTTTGAAAAATTCTATCACCTCTCTTGGCCTCAGTTTTCTCATCTGCAAAATTGATTTGACAATTGCTATCCTGACTCCCTAGGTTTGGTATGACAATAAAACAGGATAATGGATGGAGAACTACTCTATGAAACATAAAAAGCCAGAGTTTCATCAGTATGGGCATCCTTTTCACTGACACAGGTTTCAATCTCTCCTTGACTCAGTGGTAGGAGGTTCCTTCCACAAGTTGCTATGACCAAAAGAATGTACACTACAATGGCCAGCCCACTGGTGATAGATCTGCCCTCTCTGATTCTCAGACAGCAGGCACAGGCTATTTCTAAGCCTATGCGCTTTCCCACTTGGTAGGATTTTCCAGAGCTCAACAGCCTAAGATCCCTTCCAATCCATTATCAACTATCAGAGGAGGATTTGGATTAGATATAAAAAATAATGAGATATCTCATTTCTGATTAGAATGATATAGATATGACCAAACCAGCCATTCCTCTGATTTCTCCATGCTTCTTGTTAAAGCTCATACCAATAACTTTCTAACTGTGTAATTGGAAAAGAAACTGAAAATTGAGGTTTCATTTTATTTTCTCCTTAAAGAAGAACTCAGAACTGGTCTTCACCTTTGTTAATACAATTGTATTTGGACTATTCCTATCTTAGGCTTGTTTGATTAAGGTACCAAACATAAACTTCCTTTCCCCTGACATAAGCTGCAGTGCCCTCTTTGTGTAGGGCCCATTAAAAGCTCCCATTCTTAAATTAGCTCAGGGGGAAAAAGTGCATTTTATAGTCAAGCAAGCAGTAATTGGACACTGTGACTCCAAGTGGCCCTTGTGGTGTTTGGACCCAGTCCAAATGTACCTTCTGTCTGTCTCTGACACAGGCAGACAATAGGAGTATTATTTACTGCCCTGGCTCTGTGGAATTCCACAGACCAGCTGCAAGAACAAAAGATCTGCTAACATCTTGCCCAACCCTCTTCCCAAGTGGAGGCTGATCTACATTTTGTCTATGATTTCCCCCAAAACGGGAGAGTCGTCTTTCTATTTTGCCATCACCTTGACTAAGCCAGGGAGATCAAGAGAACTGTTACGGCCAGCAAATGAATGGCATCCCTTTGCCAGCTGCCAGGGAAAGGGGAAAGAGCACTGTGCCTGAGGTCAGGACACCTGCGTAGAAAGCCTGACTTTAACAGTTAATGTCTGTGTGATGGTGTAGAAGTCACTTCAGCTTGTGCAGTCATGATGTAAGGAGTTACAAAGAGAATTAAATTTGAAATTAAAAGATCCACATTCCGACTCTGACTCTGTTACTCTTAAGTCACAGTTTCTTTAGCAGTAAACTGGAATGATACTTGTTTGGCCATTTACCTCACAGGACTGTTGTGAGCACAGAGCTTTGAGAATCTTTTAGATAGATAATATAGGAATTGCGTTGTTATTTCTTATGTATTCCTTTTGGAGAGAAAGGTCTTCTACTCCCAGGGGGTAGCCATCACATCCCGATAACTGGAGTCCCTGGAGTTGAGAGCAAGAGATTCAGTTACATTATCTATATATGAGATGGGCATAATATTTCCACTATGCGATTCATAGTTGTCTTGAAAAAAAAGTACTTTTTAAACTACAAAGCATTATGTAAATATGCAATATTGTTACTATCTTTGCTTTTCTTCTTTGGGGAGAACATCCTTTGAGACTTCCTCATCCCAATAATCTGTGTGGTTGGAATTGAGAATAAGAGCCCTTTCCTTAGATGTTCTTTCCCAGGATAATAACAATCACCATATAATACTTTTCCCAATTACATCAATTTATAAAGATATTCTGTTAAGTATATGACCTGTACCCTATAGATGTACCACACCAAGGAATTCTTTGATCATTGGAGTAATGAAAAATGTGGACTTTTACATCTTCTCTGTTACTGGATATTCACAAACCACCCTGCGATTTAGGTAGTACCAATCTTATGACACCCATTTTACAGATGAAAAAAATGAGGCTAGTGAGTGACAGGATGATGATTTGAACCTGGATTTTCTAATTCTATATTTAATCGCTGTATCCACTATAACATGTTGGAGGTCTCTGCCAGGAAGAATGGAGTTGCCTTTGGGAAGTATTCTATGGAGGGGCTGCCAGGTGGTGAAGTAAAATGCCAGGCCTGGAGTCATGAAGAATTTTTAAAAATTTGTTACTTTTTAAAAGTTTCAGTCCAAGGATGTGGTGTAGGGCATGCAAAGGTATAAATCAATATTCCATGATTTTCAGGATGAGGTTGTTCAGTCAGCTACTAGTCTATATCTCTGTACGGTCCAAGTACAAACAAAGAAGCTTCCAGCTTTTGAAATCAGTTATCCGAATGCCAAGAAGACTAGTTTGCCATGTTGACCACAACAACACAAATCTAAAAAGGTATACTTTAGTGTCTTGGCAAAAATATATTGAGCTACATGTACAATAAGTGTGCTTGACTAGGGTATTAAACAAGAAAAAGTACAATACATAAGGCAGAGAAATCTAAATTTATCTGATGTATAAAACCAAAGTGTGTCTAACACATTCCCCAATCTTCCCGAGTTCAAACATGGCCTCTGACACTCACTAACTATGTGACCCTGGGCAACTCACTTGACCCTGTTTGCCTTAGTTTCCTCATTTACAAAATGAGCTGAAGGAAATGACAAACACTTGAGTATCTTTGCCAAGAAAACCCCAGATGGGTTAACAAAGAGTTGGACCCAATTGAAAGTAGCTCAACAACATCACTATGGAATTAATATTCCAGGAAATATGTAAAATCTTTTCATTAAGTTATAGAATCAGAGAATCTCAGAACTGAAAGGGACGTCACAGGGCATCTTATCTAATACACATCAGATGAGTAATTGCTTTAATAATATCACTGAGAAGTGGTCATCACCCTATGCTTGAAGACTTTTTGTGATGGGGAACTCATTACTTGTGTGAACCAGGGCCAGTCAATGAGTGTCTCTTGGCCTTAGTTCCTTCATTAGTAAAACAAGATGTTTGAACTAGGTGCCATCTATGGCCCGTTCTGGCTTGAAACCAATGATCCTATGATCCTACCCTGTAGGGCGGCTCAGTCAACTTTTAGAAAAATCTGTTAGTTGAAATCTGCTTCTTTTGAAAGAGCCAGAATCTACTTCTCTGCATCATTCACACTCTTATTCTTACCCTTCAGGGCCAAGCAGAACCATGTCTAAACCTTGTTCCACATGGCAGCCCTCCAAATACTTGAAGAGAATGTTCATGCTCTTTCTAAGTTTTCTTAATTTAATGAATTTTTTAATTCAGCAAGACTAGCTTTCAACTTGGCCCTTCTATTTTGCCAATCTCAGGTAGATTTTCTTGAGCAAGGGGGAGAACAATTGTAAGTATAACACAATGCTCTGCATGCAATATGTACTTAAAGTCCCTGCCCTATAGGCGTTTACATTTTAGTAGGCACATAGTACACACACACACACACACACACACACACACACACACGCCCACATGCACATGCACACACATAGGCACACAGGCACACACAAATAGCTGTAAGACAAAAATTATACCTTGTGGACCTGGGGTGGAAAGGGTATAAATTAAATGATTTGTAAGGCTAAAAAGGTCGAGTTCCTACTTAAGTAGGGAAGAAAGTGTTCTTTCTACCATTTATTAGAAAGAACATCACCCTTAAAGTCTGGATCCCTGGGATTGAGTCTTTGGTCTGTCACTAACCATTTGGTTGACACGGATCAATTAGCTTTACTTCTGAGGGTCTTAATTTTGTCATTTGTAAAATGAGTGGATTAGACTCACTGATCTCTTTAAAAGCCTAGTTTTAACATTCTGAGATTCTGGGATGGTCAGGGAAGGCTTCTTGGAGGAGTTGGCATTAGAGCAGGGACTTCAAGGATAGGAATATTTTCAACAGGCAGAGAGAGGGGCAAATGGATAGCTTTCTAGGCATATGGCACATTAAGTCTTGCAGTACCCACCTTAAAGGAGAAGCCAACTTCATTGTTGTAAGGTGCTTGCCAGTAGATCAGTTAATTAATACCCTGTAAATAAACAGGGGGGGAGCTACTGCTCAACATAGCCCGGACCATCAAACTCCCAAACATATTGTGAGATGAGATGATAAGGCAAGCAAAGCAGGTGATGAGATTAGGAAGCCGCCAACTGGGCCCCCTTGCAACGCTGCTGGTGTCTTTAAAATCTCATGACCTCAGGGATTATACCACCTCTTCAACCTCTTTGGCTCTGAGCAGTTTTGTATAGAGGCCACAAATCATAGGATTTAGGGTTGGAAGTATTTGAATCAGATATTTCCAGGCCCCTTCAGTTTTTAGTGGTCTTGAGGAAGCCACTGATTTGCATCTTTACACTTTCACTGGCCTCCCTAATGAGCTTCTGTGCACATGGTTAATGAACTAATTACTTTTGGGCAAAATTAGCACTGAGTCCCAAACCTGTGTCTCCAGTTTCCTTAATAGAGGGTTCTTTTGTGGAGCTGAAGAAAGCATAATGCCACAACAGCCCAGCTGGATTTCTGACAATAGGTATTCAGTCTTACAGGAAGGAGCCTTCTGAGACAGGGAGAATAATATTAATGAAGACATCCACTTGAAGAGGGACATTGGACATAACAAGTTTTTGCTTTTTACTTTATTTTATTTAGGAGAGGACTGAATTTCACTGGGTCCTGAGTTGAAAATAGAGTTTTTCTGTGAGCCTACAGGTAGTTTTCTGGAACTGACTAGTTTAATGACAACAAAATAGAGGTGTGCCGAGTTGTCTGATTTCAATTTGTGTGGTGGCAGAGCTTTTCTGAGTTCTCAGAAGAGAACTTTTATATCTAGAGTTTCTTTTAAAAGGAAGAAAAAAATTTGAGGTGGAACCAAGATGGTGTATTAGAGGCAGCAACTTAGCCAAACTCTGCCAACATTCTCCTCCACACAACTTTAAAGTAATGCCTCAAAATGATTGTTTTTAGTAGTAGAGCCAACAGAAGTTCAGAGTGAGATAGTTTTCCAGGCTAAGACAACTTAGGAGGCAAGCAGAAGACATTTGTGACATTGGGATGGGGTTGTCCAGGAGTGCAATCTGTGGTGACTTGAAATGAGGGACTTTGGAGGCAACCTTGATAGCAACAGCAGTTTCAGGGGCTCTCAGCTCAAAGATCTTATGGGAGTTGGACAACTGGCCAGAAAAAAAAGATTACAGAACCTTTCATGGCACTGGGTGCAGCTACCACTGATTGACATCTGTATTGCTCGTAAGCAGCTCCAGAGTAGAGAGGAATACTTGTGGTTGGTAATAAGGGAGCAAGGACCCTGGTCACAGTTCCGGGGGGGAGAAGTTTGTGGATACTCACAATGGAGCAGGGGTGTTGGTTACAGTTACAAGGCAAAGAGGAACACCAGCTCTTATGCTGCAAGAGAGCAGGGGACTGGTCTCAGTTCCAGGGCCAAGAAGAGCAGCGCTACTGCTTACACCTGCAAGGGACCAGGGATCCTACCTAGGTAAAGACCAGAGCATACACTAGGAGAGCAGTGATCACACTACTCTCTGGATCACACCACTTAGAAACACAAAAAATATCCCAGAACTAACTTTGAAAATAACAGCACAAAAAATCCAGAAGATAGTCAAAGCACTTCCTCATTGGTGAGCAGAGGCCCACTTTAACATAAAGTTCAAAGTTAAGAAATAGACTGAAAATGAGGAAACATAAATAAAGAATTTGACAATATAAACTACTATTGAGGCAGGGAAGATCAAGACACAATCTCAGAATTGGGAAAATAGCAATGTGAAAACAGCTACAACAAAGCCTCAAAGAAAATGATACATGGACCCAAGCAAACAAGAAGAGCTAAAGAAAGAAACAGATGAAAATGTGAAATATCTTATTAAAAAAACCAACTAACCTGGAAAATAGATTGAAGAGAGATAATTTAAGAACTGCTGGTCTATCTGAAAGTCATGATCAAAAAACAGCTTGGACATTCTATTTCAAGAACCAGAAGGTAAAATAGAAATTGAAAGAATCTGGAGATCACTGTCTGAAAGAGATCCCAGAAGGAAAACTCCAAGAAATATTACAGCAACATTTCAGAGGTCCCACATCAAGTAGAAAATATTGCAAGCACTTAGAAAGAGATAATTCATATACCATGGAGCCACAGTCAGGATCATACAAGATTTAGCACCTTCTACATTAAAGGAGTGGAGGGCTTGAACTATAATATTCTAGAAGGCAAAGGAGCTAGCATTACAACCAAGAATAACATACTCAGCAAAACTGAGTATAATCATTCAAGGGAAAATGATATTTAATGAAATAGAGGACTTTCAGGCATTTCTGATGAAAATACTGGATCTGAATAGAAAATTTGACATTCAAACATAAGACACAAGAGAAGCATAAAAAAGGTAAACATCAAAGAGTAATCATCATGGACTCAATAAAGTTAAACTGTTTACATCTCTACATGGGAAGAGGATACTTGTAACTCTTAAGAACCTTAACATGAGCAATGCAGTTAGAAGAAGTTGATATTGACAGGGGGCAAAAGTGTAAGTTGACTATGATGGAATGATTTCCTCCTTCCTCCCTCAAAAATGAAGGGGTGAGAAAGAGGGATTCCCTGGGAGAAGTGGGAAGGGACATGTAGAATAGGGAAATTTTTCTCACATTAAAGAGGTACATAAGGAAGAACTTTTATAATGAAGAAAATAGGAGTGGGGTGGGCAATGCTTGAACCTCACTCTCATTGGAATTGGTTCAAAGAGGGATGCATATTTGTATGTATGTATGTGCACACATACATGCCTACATGTATAGATACACATATAAATATATAAATGCATGTGTGCATATTTATCTGGTTATAAAAATCTATCTTATCCAATAGGGAAATAGGAAGAGAAGAGGATAAGAAGTATGGGGGTGGGATGATAAAAGGGTGGGTGGATTAAGGGAGGCAATAGTCAGAAGTAAAACAGACTTTTGAAGAGGCACAAGATAAAATGAGGAAGAAGGATAAACAGATGAAAATAGGATGGAAGAAAATGCACAGTAACCATAACTGTGAATGTGAATTGTATGAGCTTCCCTATAAAACAGAAACAGATAGAAGAATGGATTAGAAACCAGAGTTCAATGATACATTGTTTGTAAGAGACACAATTGAAACAGAAAGACACATATTGGGTTAAAATAAAGAGCTAGAGCATAATCTATTATGCTTCAGGTGAAGTGAAAAAAGTTAAGGGTTAACAATCATGTTCTCAGACACAGCAAAAGCAAAACCAGACATAATGAAGAGAGATAATCAGCAAAATTACATTTTGCTAAAAAGTACCACATATAATGAAGTAATATGAAAACATTTACAGCAAGTTTTCATAAAGGCTCCATTTCTCAAATATATAGAAAACTAAGTCAAGTTTATAAAAATAAAGACCAATCCCGAATTGATAAATGGTCAGGGGACATGAAAAGGCAGTTTTCAGAAGAAGAAATCAATATTATCGAAAGTCATAAGAAAAATGCTCTAAATCATTATTGATTAGAGAAACACAAATTAAAACACATAAAGTACCCCCTCACACCTATTAGAAATGACAAATTCTGGAGGGAATGAAGGAGGAATAGGTACACTACTGAATTGTTGGTGGATTTGTGAACTAGTCCAACCATTCTAAAGAAAAGTTTGGAACTATGTCCATGCCCTTTGATCCAGAAATACCACTATTATGTGTGTCTCTCCAAAAAGATCAAAGAAAAAAAGAGGACCTATATGTAGAAAAATACTTATAGCAGCTCTTTCTATGGTGCCAAAGAATTGGAAATTGAGGGGATGCTCATCCACTGGGTAATGACTCAACAAGTTGTGGCATATGATTGTGATAGAGTACTATCATTCTAAAAGAAATGTCAAAGGGGTTCCTTTCAGGAAGAAAAAGAAAGAAAGAAAAAACATGGTAAGAGCTATATGAACTGTTACAAAGTGAAATGCAAAGAACTGGGAGATTATTATGCAGAGCAACAGCAATGTTGTGACAATGACCAATTGTGAAAGACTTGGCTACTCTGATCAGTACAATGATCCAAAGGACTCACAATGAAAAAAAATACCATATATAATACAATGTTATATATATTTACTTTTTTCTGTATGGTTAGTATGTCAATACGTCTTGCATGATTTCACATCTATAACTGATACCATATTGCTTGCCTGCTCAACAGAGAGTAGAGGAAAGGAAGAAACGAAGAGAAATTGGAACTCAAAATTTAAACAGAAAATAATATTAAAAATAAAATAGTAAACTAATTTTTAAAAGACAGGAAAAAAGTTTCTCTGCCTCAAAATGCTTAAAGAACATTATGCCTACTTTATTGATGACTCAGATGAAAGCATAGATGGCAAGGTCATCAGATTTGCAGATGACACAAATTTAGGAACGATAGCTAACATTGCACAATGGGTTGAGAGTCCAGAGGATATAGACCAATTCAAATAAAGAGTTGAATCTAACAATGAAATTTAATAGGGTTTCAAAATCCCATACCTGGGTTCAAAAACTCAATTGCACAAGTACAGGATAGAAGTTGGTCCTGGTATTACTAGATGGCAGGTCACATGAAAAAGACTGAGTTTTGAGTAGGCCTCCAGTTCCACATGAGATCTCAATGTGACATGGTACTCCAAATCATTTGTACCACCTTGATGTGCGTTAACAGAGGCATAGATCCCTGAATGAGAGGAGGGAAAGACTCCCTGTTCTCTTTTCTGATCAGATCCCATAGAAAGGATTTTGTTTAGTTCCAGAAGCCACAGTTTAGTTTACTTTCTAAATTTTTTTTCAATTCACAAAAATCTTTTTTCTTTCCTCTTGTTTCCTTTCCTTAAAGCAAGCTACTTGTAACAGATAAATATAGTTAAGCAAAACAAATTTCCATACTGGCCATGTCCAAAAAAATTATGTATCGTATTCAGCACCCTGAATCTACCCACTTCTCCATCAGGAAAAAGGTAGCATGCTTCATCACTGGAAGAAGCTACATTTTAGAAAGGAAATTTAAAAACAGGAATAAGTCTAAAGGAGAGTAACCACGATAGTAGGCAGTCTGAAGCACATGTTATGGGGGAAACAAGAGATATTAAGCTTTAGGCCTCGACTCCTTATGCTTTCTTTATTTCTATTTATTAAATAAATAAAGTCTTCCATTTCCTCTAGGAGAGGCAGAGGCTCTGGTCTTCATGCAGGTAGAGAGAAATGACAGGACATCAGTAATCAGGTAAAATGAGCTAGTTATAGCTCATTAGATAATTGGATTTTGGCTTGGATTTATTGTATAATAAAATAAATGGAGTGGAGAGAGTTATAAAAAGACTTGAAAAAAGACATGTTGTGAAGAACTTTAAATGTCAAAAAGAACTTTTGATTCTTGAGGTAATAGGGAGACATTGGTGTTTATTGAGCAGTGGAGTGACGTGGTCAAACTTACATTTAGGAAAATCACTTTGCAACTGAGTCAAAGGTGGATTGGAATGGGGAAGACTAAAAGCAGGTAGAATATTTTGGACATTTTTGTCCAGATGAATAACCATGAGTGCCTCAATTAGAGTTGTAGCGGTGGAATGGGAAGAAGATGTATATTGGAGAGGATGTGAAGGGAGAAACATCAAGATTTGATAATAGATTGTATATATGGGATAAATGTTAGTGATAACCTAGGATGACAATAACATTGTGATCCTGAGGGACTGGGATGATGGTAGTACCCTCATCAATAAGAGGGAAATTAGGAAGAAAAAAATTGTGTGTGTGTGTGTGTATGTGTGTGTGTGTGTGTGTGTGTGTGTGTGTTGGTGAGCTCTCTTATTAACAAGTTGAATTTTTTAGATATTTCTAAGACTTCCAGTTAGTTGGTGATTCAGTATTGGAGTTTAAGAGAGGTTTGGGATATAGAGATTTTGAAATCATGTGCACAGAGATGCAGCTAGGTGATATAATGTGGATAGAGTCCTAGACCTGGGGTGAGGGAGATCTGTGTTCAAATCCAGCCTTAAACAATTGCTAGCTATGTGAACCCAGGAAAGTTGTTTAACTCTGTATACTCAGTTTTCTTTTCTATGAAATAGTGATGATAATAGCACCTACGTTCCAGGGATGCTTTGAGGATGAAATCATATTTGTAAAACATTTCTGAAAGCCTTAAAGTGCTATAAAAATTCTGCTGCTGCGGCTACTACTACTACAGGTGTCCCTAAAGTCTGGACACATAGGCAATTGATGGCAATGTGGAGTTATTGATTGCATCAAATTCACATGAATCTTGCAAAGCACATTAACCTTTGCATCACAAATGATGGAAATCATAGTGAAGATATTATTTGTTAATATTCCAATTAAATAAAAAATTTCATTCATTTCATTTCTTGAAAATATGAATTTTTGCGTATGTGTCTAGACTTTAGGAGCACCCTGTACTACTACTACTACTATTACTACTACTACTACTATGTTAACTGTACCCATGGGAGCTACTGAGATCTCAAAGTGAGGCATTACATAGAGAGAAGAGAGCCCAGGAAAGGGGCTTGGTGTACACTTGTGGTTAGAGGATATGATATGGATAAAGATCCAGCAAAGGAGACTGAGAAGTAGTCAGATAGGTAGATAGAGAACCAGAAGAGAGAAGTGACATGAAAACCTAGAAATGCGGGGTATCAAAGGGGATAATGTCAAATGCTTTAGAAAGGTTTAAGTAGAATGAGGATTGAGATACCAAAGAGGTCACCTGTAACTTTGAAGAAGCAATCTCAGTTGAGTGTTGAGGTGGGAAGCCAGATTGCAGAGGGCCTTCTGTGCTATGTCTTAAGTTGCATGTACAAGTGTATTACATGTTTCCATGAGCTAAGTAAATAGAGCTTTACCAATCCTTCCCACCCCTACCTGCCCAACTTCGTTTGGTACAGGTAACTTAACTTGCATGAAAGTAGAGCGAGATTAGCAACAAGTTCAACTAAAATTGGCAGAACTCATTAGCTGAATATATTTCATCTTGTGCGCTTGTGTTTTGTCAGCTGCTTTTTACTAAATAAATCGAAATGTACCTCCATCCCAATCTATCTTCCATGGGAAAAGATAACCTAGCACCCAGGGAATTAGAGGGAAACAACTAGAAATAAATGGTAAGATGAAATAAAATCTCTTTAGATTCAAATCTCCCAAATAATAAATGTGCCATGGCAGTCAGCCTCAAATAGTAGCTAAAATATTTACCCAGGAGATTCAAAGCCTATGAATTTGTCCTCAACCACCAAGTATGAAGAGTTAAGAGAATGGATGCTTTTATAACTTTCAGAATATGTGCTATGTTTGTGTTTCTTCCCGTTCCAAATTATATCGATATACACAAAAAGCGAACCTCACCAGACAGTATCTAGCTTATCAACTTCCTTTTAAAACTGTAGCTTCTTAAATTCTTTTGGAAAATTCTACCTTTTTCTTTACATATTTTCATTTCGGTTTCTCATGGTATGTGTAGACATAATGCATAAATTTTTATAGAGATGAGAAAGTAGACCTAAGGGTCAGTAATTCCTTCTCAGTTTCCTTTTTATGTCACTGATGCTGTTTAAAAAATCCATTATACTTTTTTCTTCCTTCGAGATTTCTTGAAATTTAACCCCCAAATGCTTTGTCGTCACTTCCAGTATGAGTTGCCTCCATGTTGTATTTGGCCCAATCTATTTGCTTTTCCTGGCATCATCTTACCAAGCTTCTATATGGTGCAGTGGATAGAGTGCTGAGCCTAAACTCAGGAAGAGTTTAAATATCAGACTTACCAGCTGTGTGACCCTGGGCAAGTCACTTGATACTATTTCTGAGCTGGAGAAGGAAATGACAAAAAAAACCCAAAACAACAAAAACAAAAACAGCTGGGGTCATGAAGAGTCAGACATGACTGTTATAACATATTATCTATTGTTTATTGAAACTTTTAGAGTCCAAATGTGTCTCAGTATCTTGCTGAGAATAGATTGAGGTAGAAATGTTTGCACATCTGATCAATTTCACTTCTTCTTTGTTGTCATCCTTCTAGTTTTCTCTAGAAATTCTCTTGAAATGATATGGCTTTTTGAGAGAGTCTCATGCCAAGCTCTACATGCTCATTTTCCCCAGAATGATTTTTGCAGTTAGGTGAAATATAAGTATTTCATTATCTTACCATCCTCTTTTGTTATATTTGAAGAATGAGCTTGTATTCTAAGTTAGTTCTCCCCTTGACTGAAAGTTCTTTACTAGTTGGCAAGGAGATCAAGTGTTTGTTGGATTCTCTTGGTCTTTTTGTGTTGATTTTTGACAGCTTTTTAACAAAATGGTAATAATCAGTGACTTTCCTTTTATCTATTTCTCATTTTTTAGAATTAAGCTGTATCACTAGGTCATTGCATTCCATTATCAATCAGCTCTGAGTTTTAAAAAGTTCCTTCTTCTATTGATCCAAAATCTGCTTCCCTATTAGTTCCAAATCCAAGTTATGGATCTACAAAGTAAAAAAAAAATGAAATACTCTCCCAAGTGACAGTCATTCAATTATTTTACTATCTCATAATTCTGTAGTGCCTTTTCTCATAACATTATAAGGAGGGCACCACAAACATTAACATTTACACATTAACATTTACACAAACATTAACATTAACATACAGCTGAGCAACTAATCAGTCAAAAACATTTCTCAAGCTCCTACTGTGTGTCAAGATCTGTGATCCCACCAACTTTTGGGAATACACAGGAAGGCAAAGACAGTCTTTGCTCCCAAGGCGCTTACATTCTAATGAGAAAGACAACATGTAAATAACTCATGTTCTTTGTTATGAATGCTGTTATGAATAAACAAGATATATACAGGAAAATTGGAGATCATCTTGGGGAATGGTTAAGAAAGACTGGGAAATGTGTCTTGCAGAAGACAGAATTTTAGCTGAAACTTGAAGTCAGGTAGTCAATGATGTGAAGTTAAGGAGGGTGACTGCAAATAATCTGAGAGACACTGAGTTGATTAATGTCACACCTAATAAGTGTCAGATTCTAGTTCTAGACCTTGTACTCTGAAACCCATTTTTTTTCTTTCTTTCGTGATGTGATGTTTCCTTCAATAATAATAGCTCACTATTGACACAAATACTTCATCAACATTTATTGGTTGAATTGAACTATGTTTTTGGCATTTCAATTATGCCGACATTTGAAACTAGAATGACCTTAGAAATCTTTTATTCCAGCCTCCTCATTTAGATAAGGACATGAAAGTCCAAAGAAAGGGTGTTATTTGCCCAAAGTCTCTCAAGGAATAACAGAGCTGGAACTGAACATAGGTCCTGTGATTCCAAGTATATTATGTGGAGTCACAGTAGATGCTGGGATATGATATTGCAATTTCTCAGCAAGAAAAAGTGTGATGATCAATTTCCCTGTTTGTTTTTAATAATTCCTTTGTGCCACATAGATCACCTTTTCTCTCAACATTTAATTTTGTTTATAAGAAAATTCACTTAATGAAATATTCAAACATCTCATTTTGTTAGAGGAACAAGTAAGAATATATAGCAATTCATTTGTTTTTCATTAAATTGTGCCTTGATATCATTGGTACCTATGAGTTTAGTAATGTGGCATCGAGGCTCTGAAATTAATTGTTTGCCAAGGGTTGAAAAACACCAGATGAAGAATCTACCTCATCGTTGTCCTTCTTCTGTCTCTCTCTCTGCTGTCATCATCTTTTTACGTTACTCATACAAATGCATACTCGACCTATCTGTGGCTGAAAGGTTTCAGTTTTTGTCTGATTCTATCACATCTTGTTGGTGTTCTTGTTGATGGTTTTTTCATTAAAGGTTTTTTTCACTTTCAGATATCAATGTGGCAAAGGATTAATTAAATCTTTTCATTTTTCCCCTGATGATACAAAACAGAAGATGTGTCTGATGCTGAAAATCTGGCAAGTACGGGGAGGAAATCTACAACTGAACCACATTAAACCTGAAATTGGGCAGACAGGTCATTCGATGGATAGAGCACTAACCCTGGAGTCAGGAAAGACTCATCTTCCTGAGTTCAGATCTGGCCTCAGACCCTTACTAACTGGGTGACTCTGGGCAAGTCGCTTAATCCTGTTTGCCTCAGTTTCTTCATCTGTAAAATGATATGGAGAAAGAAATGGCAAAACACTTCAATATTTTTGCCAAGAAAACCCCAAAGAGGGTTATGAAGAGTGGGAAACAACTAAATGACTAAACAAGAAGGCCTGAGATCTCACAGATCCCTTCCAAAACAAATATAATCATTTTTATGATTGTGTTGCGTTCCCAATACTTCCTTCTCCCTCCTTTTTTGCTCCGTCTTGGATTCAGGGCTCCCTGGAAGACAGTAACCTGAGTGTGTGGTTGGTAGCTAAAATGATGTTATCAGAAATATTTGTTTTTGGTAACCATGTTTTTACTGATTAAAGAAATTTAAACACAGTCCAACATTGGAATATCCATACATATTCTAAGGTCTTTTCCTCCAGGCCATATTGCAGGTGAATATAATTTTCCTATATGTAAATTATAGTAAATTCTAAATTCTTCCTCCTTGCTCTGGGAGTGTTTCTTGTTTTGGAAGAATTTTGTATTGTAACAAGAACATCACCGGGTTGAATTTAATATACAGAATTGAATGTTATCCCCCAACTTCAACCCCACTGTTTGGTTTGAATTGAGAAACTCAAGTGATTTGTGTTTCATCTTTGGTTTGGTTTGAGAAAAGTGCTCTTTTGTGGCATATGAGGTGAGATCTGATTAAAAATGATCTGGTCATTTCTAGAGCAATTAAAGGTGAGTATGCCACTGTTGGGGTACAAATTGGGCAAAATAAAAATAAATAGTCATTGTTTTGTATGAGTATGTATTTAGTCTATTGCTGAGGAGCCGGTAAGCATCTCACAGATGCAAATGAGAAATTCTTAAATAACATTATTTCAGTCTTCCAATCCCTAAAAATTGGATAAAGCTATTTTACTAAATTAGAAATGTGTGGTAGCTATGCTCAGTTAATGCCCAATTGAATATATGTCAATATACTCTTTGTCTCAACTTACTTCTAGAATTCGCTCCACTAGGACCTCTCATATCCGATGCCCCTTCACCAAATAATTCATGTTACACCTTCCCCCAACAAAAAAACTCTGTCTCAGGGACAAGAGAATAAATATATGTACAATTTATCACTTTTTTGAGGGGTGGGATATTAAGTCTCAGTAAAGTCAGCAATCATCCATTAAATTCCAAAAGCATATTTCCAAGAAATAGTTCATATCTTATTTCTATGGAACTATAGATTTCACAAAGTACTTTTTTTTTACAACAATGTTGGGAGACAAGTAGCAAAATATAAGTATGCCCCAAAAATTCAACTGAAGCTCAGGAAATTAAGGAATTTGTTCACAACCATAGAACCAACTAGTTAGGAGCAAAGCTGGTGATGAAATCCATGTCTTTGGAATTTTAAGTCGAGAATTCTTTAAAATGCACCACAAAGGGAGACAAGACGTTACACAAGTGAACAGCAGACTGAGTATTGATGGACATGAATTGGTTGATGATCTTTCATTACCTGAAACACCTATGCTGCACAGTTGCTCTTAGATCTGTTGCAGTTTCTTTTGGCACATCACTTAACCATTGTGGGTTATGTTGAATCATATATCTGAACTCCCTACTCATGATTTTGGAGGATGCTGAGGGTGGGTGGGAAAATTACCCATGAATTTGTCAACAGTGTCTTTGCACAACAGTAGCATGAGTCAGTATTGGGGAAATGTCAATAGTAATTTTCTTAAAGGAAAGTTCTTCGAGTGTATTTAAAATCTATGCTTCTTGTTTCCAGGTACCTCTAAGAGATCCAGAGATTGATAACTGCTCACATGTTCCCAGCTCGATCTTCACTGTTCCTGTGAATGCACACTGGAGGTAACAGGGAGTGCATATTAAGTTCTGGCTTGGGCTTCAGCTGGTCCATGTGACCACAAAACCACAATGATAAGGCTGATGCCAGACCTCTTATGAATCCCCTTTTAAAAACAGCCACAAATGATGGGATCAGTATGGGCTTCTGGCCACAGAATAATAGCCCTTAACCACGGGAACCTTTCTCCTCACAGCTCCCAATCCTGGCTGATAGTTGGTGGGACCAGAGCTCCGCTCCAAGTGCCTTTATATTTCCTCTTTTCAGAAGAGGGAAATTTGCATGAGAAATTTTCTTTGCAATCAGACCCCCAAAACACATGTGCTGGCTGAAGGCATGGAAGGATTAGTGGCATCCTATTTTAGAGAGAAGCACTGGATAATAGGAACTTGCATTTCTATAGCTATTTACAGCTTATAAAATGATTTTCTCCCCAAAACGCTGGGTGGGAGGCAGTATAAATATCATGATCTCTTTTTTTACAGATGAGGAAGTTGAGGCACAGAGGTAAGCTAATTTGCACACAGTCATACAACTAGATAGAACCAGAACTAGTGCTTGAATAACAAATTTCTGACTTATATATTGTCCTTTTCTCCAGAACACATCCTTTGGAAAAAATTATTGCCCCATTTTAGAAGACATATCTCCAAGAATTCAATTCTGGCCTCAGATACTTACTAGCTGTGTGACCCTGGGCAAGTCACTTAACCATGCTTGCCTCAGTTTCCTCATCTGGAAAATGAGCTGGAGAAGGAAATGGCAAACCACTCCAGTATCTTTGCCAAGAAAACCTCAGATGAGATCACCAAGAGTCAGACATGACTGAAATGACTAAACAACAAACACAGCAAAGGGCCTTCCTACCCCTTCTATCCAGTTACGTACATTTCTGTACCTTTCACAAGTACCTTATTAGGAAATCTCTGCAGAAGTCCCTGCCATAAAGATCTGACCACGTCACTCACTGACTCCAAAATCTTCAATGTCTCCCTATTACCTCTAAGACAAAATACAAAATCTTCATCCTGGCACATGAATATGTATGTTCATCTTCTTTCACATTACTCCCTTTCAGATATCTCTAGTAATGGAATGGTCTCTAGGCACCATATTTTATTTTTATTTTTAGTTTACAACATTCAGTTCCATAGGTTTGGGGGTTCCAAAATTTCTCTCCCTCCCCTCTGCTGCCCCCCCTTCCCCCAAGACAGCATGTAATCCAATGTAGGTTCTACATATACATATTCATCACATTGAACTTAGTTACATCATAGTCCAGTTGTAAAGAAGAATTATAACCAATGGAATGAAACATGAGAATGGAGAAATGAAACTAAAAAAGAAGGAAAAAAAAAGAGAGAGCAAATAGTTTGCCTCAGTCTGCATTCAGACTCCATAATTCTTTCTCTGGATGTGTTTCCATCATGAGTCTTCTGGGGATGTCTTTGAACCTTGCGTTGATGACAGGAATCAAGTCTATCAAAGTTAGTCCTTACAGATACCACGTGTCCAAAATCATGTATATTGATCTTCTGGTTCTGCTCCCCTAACTCAGCATCAGTTCACATAACTCATTCCAGGTTGTAATGAAGTCTGTCTGCTCCTCATTTCTTATAGCACAATAGTATTCCATTACATTCATATATCGCAATTTGTTTAGCCATTCCCCAATTGATGGGCATTCCCTTGATTTCCAATTCTTTGCCACCACAAAAAGAGCTGCTATAAATATTTTTGTACATACTAATCCCTTTCCCATTTGTCTGATCTCTTTGGGATATAGCCTTAGAAGTAGGCACCGTATTTTCGTCTCCTATCTCCATTCCTTTGAACAGATGAACCTTGTATGTGGAATGCAATTTTTCTTCACCACCGCCTTCCAGAATCCCTAAGTTCCTTTAAAACACAGCTTAGGTGTTCCATCCTATACAAAGTCGTTTGTGATGCTCCAATTGTCAGACCTATTTGAAATGATTTTGTATTATTTTGTATATGTGTCATATTATGTATATGGATTGTATCCCCTCAGTATAACATAAGTTCCTTGAGATCAGATATTGTTTTGGTTTTGACATTGTATTCCCAGGCCTAGCAAGGCCCTTTACATGTAGTAAATTTGAAGCATTTGTTTAACTGGATTGAATTTCAGAGACAACAAAGGTCAAATAGTTCCTTTCAAATTACATAAAAGTCCTAAGAAATATGTGAGATATCTTCATTTTTAGTTGAGGAAAGGAAGATCCAAAAGGTAAATGATCTACCTCAGGTCACCCAGGTTATAAATATCAGAGTCTAGACTCAATTTCACATCATCTGGTTCCAACTCCAAAATTCTTTCCATTTCCTCCACGTAAACAAACTCTACCTGGGTTTGGACCTCTTGAGTGAGCCCACAAAACTCCTCCACATGTCTTTGAAAACTATTTCTAATTCTCTACTAGATTTTCTGATGTCCACGTTACTGCTGGGTGAGGTCTGGAAGCTGTCCTAAAATTGATTTTATTGTTAATATATTGTTGCTCTAAATCACTCTATGAATTCAATAGGATCCAGGAGAGAAATCAGGGGGATTGTTTCAGATTAAACAATCCTTATGTTTAAGCTAGAAATTTTCCTCTCAAGGAAATAGTTCAGGTATTGATCTTGAGGGGCAATCATCATTGTTAATGTGCCTCACTGTTACTACATTATGAATGGGCAGATGTGTGCTAACTAGTCTTGAGGACTATTACAGAGTATAGGACAGTTCAACATCCCTAGTACCCTGTGTCAGTACTGCTCACCATCAAGTCTCAAAGCACTCTAAAAGATTATAATAAATTGCCCTGATATTAAAAGTATTTTATTTACTTTAGGAAAAGTTTTTTTTTCTCTTTCCTCAGGGAGAGATAAGCCAGAATTATCCCTTTGCTTTCAAGAATGGGCCTGGATACAGGAGAAATGTAGAAAATAGCCTAACTACCCAGTCTATATCTATACAATTTGGTGTCTGATAAGAAATGCATATTGGCTCTGGAATGAGAAGATCTGAGTTCAAATTGTACCACAGACACTTACTGTCTGGTGACCTTGCACAAGTCACTTAAGGTTTCTAGTCTTCATTCCCCTAATGGGTAAAAGTAGGATGTTGGACTAGGTAGTCCCTTCTAGACAAAAATCTATGATCCTATGACTGACTGACAGGTCACCAACACCAAGACCAAAAAGTATATTTTGATAACATACTTATAATAATAATAATGACAATGATAAAAGTGATAGCAACTCACATTTCTATATAATTTTAAGGCTTAAAATATTTTTTCTTTCATAATAACGCCATTAAGTAATTGGTAAAAATTGGTATTATTCTCATGTTTAAAGATGAAGAAAATGAGACACACACAGCTTGAAATCCTGGATTTAAATGGATGGAAGAGTTTATCTAATACAACTAGTACCACTCCCAAGGAGGAAAATGAGGTTCAAAGAGAAGAAATCACTTTCTTCAGGTGATGCATTTATGGGATGAGCTGAGATCATATCTTTTGGTGGCATCCTTTCCTTTTGGTAGGTAAAAGTCATTGTGCTAGCATCTTTAGAGGATAATAAGAACATGGAGAACTCCCAAATAGCAATCACAGTGAAGAAAATCCTTTACTGTCTCTTCATTCAGATTATGCCTACTAATGGTAAGGTTCCCTCAGGACTTCTTTTCACTTTGTTTTCTATACTGCTTACTCATTTATCATTTTTATATTGATGAATTTCCAATCTACTTATCTAGAACTAACCTTTCTTCTGAACTTGTCTCTTGGACATCTTGAATTGGATTCCCTCAAACATCCAATTCGGGGTAATAATAGCTCTGTTTTTCATTTGAACAACACTGTTGTCTTTTTTATGTTTAATAGTGTTTATTGCCCCTCCCCAGTAAGTCAAGAACATTTTTAGCATTCATTTTTATAAAATTTTGAGTTTCAAATTTTCTCTTTCTCTTCCTCCCCTCCCCTCTTCTGAAAATGATGGGCCATTTGATATAGTTAATACATGTGCTATCATGTAAAACCTATTTGCATGTTAGTCACAGTTCTGAAAGAAGAAGCAAAGCAAGAAAAAAAGACACAAAAAGAATAAAGTAAGAAAAAATATGCTTCAATCTGCATTTGGAGTTCATCAATTTCTTTTTTTTAATCTAGACACGGACAGCATTTTCCCTCATGAGTCCTTTAAACTTGTCTTAGCTCATTGTGTTGCTGTGAAGAGCTGATTCATTCATAGTTGATCATTACACAATGCTGCTGACACTGTGTACACTGTTTTTCTGGTTCTTCTCATTACACTTTGCATCAGTTCATACAAGTCTTTCCAGGATTTCCTGAAATCTTCCTGTTCATCATTTTTATTGCACAATAGTATTCCATTATATTCATATACCAAACCTTGTTCAGCCATTCCCCAATTTATGGGCATCCCCTCAATTTCCAATATTTTGCCACTAGAAAAAAGAAGGCTGCTATAAATATTTTTGCATATGTAGGTCCTTTTCCCTTTTCTATGTTTCTCTTTGGGCTAGTAGTATTATTGCTGGATCAAATGGTATGAACATCTTGGTTGCCCTTTTAGCATAATTCTAAATTGCTCTCCAGAATGATTGAATCAGTTCACAACTCCACCAACAATTCATAGGTGTCTGAATTTTCCCATATCGCCTTCAAAATCCAACATTTTTCTTTTTGGTCATATTAGCCAATCTGATAGATTTGAGGTGGCATTTCAGAGCTGTTTTAATTTGCATTTCTCTTATCAAAAGTTATTTAGAGCATTTCTTCATATGTCTATAGATAACTTTGATCTGAAAGATCCCTGTTCATATCCTTTGACTTTATCAATTGGGGAATGGCTTTATTGTTATAATTTTGATTCAGTTCTCTCTATATTTGATATATGAGGCCCTTAGCAGTGACAATTGCTATAAAGATTGTTTCCCAGCTTTCTGCTTTCCTTCTAACCTTGGTTGCATTGGTTTTGTTTGTACAAAAGCTTTTTCATTTAATATAGTCAAAATTGTTGATTTTAGATTTTGTAATGCCCTCTATCTCTTGTTTGGTCATGAATTCTTCCCTTACTCTTAGATTTGACATGTAGACTATGCCTTGCTCTTCTAATTTGTGTAAGGTGTCACCTTTTACATTTAAATTACACACCCATTTTAACCTTATCTTGGTATAAAGTATGAGATGATGGTCTATACCTAGTTTGTGTCCTATTGTTTTCCAGTTATTGCAGCAGATTTTGTCAAATAGCGAGTTCTTATCCCAAATGCTAAGGTCTTTGGGTTTATCAAATACACGTTACTATAGTCTTTGACTACTGTGCCTTATGTATCTAAGCTATTCCAGTGATCCACTACTTTGTTTCTTAGTCAGTACCATATGGTTTTGATGATTACTGTTTATAAAATAGTTTGAGATCTGGTATTCCTAGGCCACCTTCCTTTGTATTTTTTTCCATTAATTCCCTTGATATTCTTGACCTTTTTTTTCTTCCAGATGAATTTTATTCTTATTTTCTTCAGCTCTATAAAATATTCTTTTTGGTAGTTTGATTGGTATAGGACCAAATAAGCAAATTGCTTTAGGCATAATTGTAGTTTTATTATTGGCTCAGCCTACCCATGAGAATTGTTATTTTTCCATTTGTTTAGATCTTTATTTCTGTAAAAAGTGTTTTGCAATTGTGTTCATATAGTTCCTGTGTTTGTCTTGGCAGACAGACTCCTAAGTATTTTATGTTGTTTACAATTATTTTTGAATGGAATTTTTCTATCTCTTGTTACTGGCCTTTATTGGTCATATAAAGAATTGCTGATGATTTATGTGCTTTATTTTTTACCCTGCAACTTTGCTAACGTTGATAATTTTTCAAGTAATTTTTATTTAGTGCTCTAGGGTTCTCCAAGTATACCAACATTTTATCTGGAAAGAGTGATGATCTTATTTCTTCATTGCCTATTCTATGTCCTTCAATTTCTTTTTCTTCTCATTTTGCTAACACTAATATTTCTAGTACGATATTGAATAGTCGTGGTGATAATGGGCATTCTTGCTTCACTGCTGATCTTATTGGGAAGGCTCCTAGTTTATTCCTATCACAGATAATGCTTGCTGATGGTTTTAGATGGATATTACTTATCATTTTAAGGACAATTCCATATATTCCTGTGCTCTCTAGTGTTTTTTTTTGGAATGGGTGCTGTATTTTATCAAAAAGCTGTTTCTCAATAATCAGATGATTTCTGTTAGTTTTTTTTATTGATATGGTCAATTGTGCTGATAATTTTTCCAATATTGAACCAGCCCTGAATTCCTGGTATAAATCCCACTGGGTCATAGTGTATAATGCTTGTGATATATTGCTGTAATCACCTTGGTAGTATTTTGTTCAAGTTTTGCATCAATATTCATTAGGGAAACTGGCCTATAATTTTCTTTCTCTTACTTCTTCCTGCTTTAGGTGTCACCACCATATTTATGTCCTAAAAGGAGTTTGGTAGGACACTTTCTTCACCTATTTTTCAAATAGTTTATATAGTATTGGAATCAATTGTTCTTTTAAATGTTTGGTACGATTCACTTGTAGACCCATCTGGCCCTGGGGATTTTTTCCTTGGGAATTCATTAATGGCTTGTTCAATTTCTTTTTCTAAGATGGCACTCTATTTCCTGATCTGCTAGTCTAGGTAATTTATATTTTCATAAATATTCATCAATTTTGTTCATATTGTCAGGTTTATTGGCAGAAAATTGGGCAAAATATGTCCAAATGATTGCTTTAATTTCTTCTCCATTGGTGGTGATTTCACTCTTTTCATTTCTGGTACTGGATATTTAGTTTTCTTCTTTTTAAAAAAAATTAAATTAAGCAATGGTTTCTTTATCTTATTGTTTTATTTTTCATCAAATCAGTTCCTAGATTTATTTATTCGTTAACTCAAAAGTTCTTTTTAAAATTTTATTTATTTATTTTTTTAAATTTTCAATCTTATTGATCTCATCTTTGGTTTTTAGGATTTTTAATTTGATGTTCAATTGGGGATTTTCAATTTGCTCTTTTTCTATGTTTTTTTAGTTGCATACCCAATTAATTGATCTGTTCTTTTCCCATTATGTAAGGATTTAGAGAAATAAGTTTTCCTATAAGTACAGGTTTGGCTACAGCCCGTATAGTTTGGTGTGTTTCTCATTGTTGTCATTCTCATTAATGAAATTATTGATTATTTCTATGATTCATTGTTTGATCCACTTATTCTTTAGGATTAAATTATGTAGTTTCCAATTAATTTTCAGTTTATATTTCCACTGCATTTTGTTAAATGTAATTTTTATTGCATTATGATACAAAAAGAATACGTTTGATATTTCTGCCTTTTTACATTTGATTTTGAGGTTTTTATGCCTTATCACTTGGTCAATTTTTGTGCTGGTACCATATAATGCTGAGAAAAAGGAATATTGCTTTCTGTTCCCATTCAGTTTTCTCCAAAGGTCTGTCATACCTAGCCTTTTAATATCCTATTTACTTCCCTAGTTTCTTTCTTTCTTTTCTTTTTCTTTTTTGTTGTTTTTGGACTTATCAAGTTCTGAAAGTGAACAGTTGAGGTCCCACACTAGTAAAGTTTTGCTGTATGTTTCTACCTGTAAGTCACTTAACTTCTCCTTTAAGAATTTGGATGCTAGGCCACTTAGTGCATATGTGTTTGGTAATTGATATTACTTCTTTGTCTATGGTGCCTTTATCAAGATGTAGTTTCCTTCCTTAGTCCTTTTAATTAGATCTGTTTTTGCTTTTAGATTGAGATCAGGATTGCTGCATCTTTTTTTTTTTTTTACTTCAGCTGAAGCATAACAGTTTCTACTCCAGGCTCTTATCTTTACTTTGTATGTGTCTTTCTGCTTCAAGTGTTTTTCTTGGTTTTTTTTGTTATTGTTTTCTGTTTTTTTATTATTTATTTATTTGATATTTTTAGTTTTCAGCATTGATTTTTACAAGAGTTTGAATTGCAAATTTTCTTCCCATTTCTAACCTTCCCCCCACTCCAAGATGGCATATATTCTGGTTGCCCCATTCCCCAGTCAGCCCGCCCTTCTGTCACCTCACTTCCCCTCATCCCCTTTTCTCTTATTTTCTTGTAGGGCAAGATAGATTTCTATGCCCCATTGCCTGTATATATTATTTCCTAGTTGCATGCAAAAACTTTTTTTTGAACATCTGTTTTTAAAATTTTGAGTTCCAAATTCTCTCCCTCTTCCCTCCCAACCCACCCTCCCTAAGAAGGCAAGCAATTCCACATAGGCCACATGTGTATCATTATATAAAACCTTTACACAATACTCATGTTGTGAAAAACTAACTATATTTTGCTCCTTCCTATTCTGTCCCCCTTTATCCAATTTTCTTCCTTGACACTGTTCCTTTTCAAAAGTGTTTGTTTTTGATTACCTCCTCCCCCTGTCTGCCCTCCCTTCTATCATCCCCCATTTTTATCTGCTTCTCCTTCTTTCCTGTGGGGTAAGATACCCAATTGAGTGTGTATGTTATTCCCTCCTCAGGTCAAATCTGGTGAAAGCAAGATTCAGTCATTCCCCCTCACCGACCCCCTCTTCCCTCCCAACAGACCTGCTTTTTCTTGTCACTTTTATGTGAGATAATTTACCCCATTTTATATCTCCCTTTCTCCCTCTCTCAATATATTCTTCTCTCATCCCTTAATTTGATTTTACTTTTTAAATATCATCCCATCATATTCAACTCACCCTGTGCCCTCTGTCTCTCTATATATGTATATTGCCTTCAGCTACCCTAATATTGAGGTCTCATATATTATACACATCATCTTTCTATGTAGGAATGTAAACAAAACAGTTCAACTTTAGTAAGTCCCTTATGATTTCTCTTTCTTGTTTACCTTTTCATGCTTCTCTTGATTCTTGTGTTTGAAAGTCAAATTTTCTATTCAACTCTGGTCTTTTCACTGAGAAAGCTTGAAAGTCATCTATTTTTTGACAATCCATATTTTGCCTTGAAGTATTATAATCAGTTTTGCTGGGTAGGTGATTCTTGGTTTTAATCCTAACTCCATTGACCTCTGGAATATCATATTCCAAGCCCTTTGATCCCTTAATGTAGAAGCTGCTAGATCTTGTATTATTCTGATTGTGTTTCCACAATACTCAAATTGTTTCTTTCTGTCTGCTTGCAGGTTTTTCTCCTTGATTTGGGAAGTCTAGAATTTGGTAACAATATTCCTAGGAGTTTTCTTTTTGGGATCTTTTTGCGGAGGTGATCTGTGAATTTTTTCAATTTCTATTTTACCCTCTGGCTCTAGAATATCAGGGCAGTTCTCCATGATAACTTCTTGAAAGATGATATCTAGGCTCTTTTTTTGATCATTGCTTTCGGGTAGTTCAATAATTTTTAAATTATTTCTCCTGGATCTATTTTTCAGGTCAATGGTTTTTCCAATGAGATAGTTCACATTGTCTTCTATTTTTTTCATTCTTTTGATTCTGTTTTATAATATCTTGATTTCTAATCAAGTCACTAGCTTCCACTTGCTCCAATCTAATTTTAAGGTAGTATTTTCTTCAGTGGTCTTTTGGACCTCCTTTTCCCTTTGGGTAATTATGCCTTTCAAGGCATTCTTCTCATTGACTTTTTTGGAGCTCTTTTGCCATTTGAGTTAGTCTGTTTTTTAAGGTGTTATTTTCTTCAGTATTTTTTTGGGTCTGCTTTAGTCAGTGATTGACTTGTTTTTCATGGTTTTCTTGCATCATTCTCATTTCTCTTCCCAATTTTTCCTCTACTTCTCTAACTTGCTTTTTCAAATCCTTTTTGAGCTCTTCCATGGCCTGAGACCAGTTCATGTTTTTCTCGAAGGCTTTGATGTAAGCTCTTTTTCTTTGTTGACTTCTGGGTATGTTTTGGTCTTCTTTGTCATCAAAGAAAGATTCTAAAGTCTGAGTCTGAATCTGAGACCATTTTCACTGCCTGGCCATGTTCCCAGGCAACTTACTTGACCCTTGAGTTTATCAATTGGGTATGACTGCTTGTAGAGTAGAGAGTGCTTTCTCCCAAGCTCGAGGGGCTGTGCTGTTGTTTTCAGAGCTACACAGCAAGCTCTGCCACACCAGTGCTCCTCCTCCCCCAAGAACTGCCACCCTGGACTGGACTCAGATCTAAGATGGCTCGGCACTCCTGCTCAGATCCACCACTTAATTCCTCTCACCAGGTGGGCCTTGGGTGGGAAGCAACTGCAGCTGTAGTTCTGAAGCCGCACCACCTCTGCTGACCCTGGGGTGGTGACCCACCACAAACTCCTTTCACTCTGACCCAGCAGCTTTTCCCACTAACGTTCTCTGTTGTCTTTGGTATTTATGGGCTGAGAAGTCTGGTAACTGCCACAGCTCACTGATTCAGGGCGCTAGGGCCTGTTCTGCCCGGCTCCCAGTCTGGTTGGTCCATGCGTGGCCCATGCTAGGCTCTGCTCTGCTCCCAGGTCTGTGGGATAAACCTTACCCTGCAACCATCCAGGCTGTCCTTGGCTGGAGTCCTGCTTCCCTCTGCTATTTTGGTGGGTTCTGCAGCTCTAGAATTTATTAAGAGCCACTTTTTATAGGTGTTTGGAGGGACCTGGGTGGGAGCTCACACAAGTCCCTGCTTTCCAGCCACCATCTTGGCTATGCCCCCAAGTGTTTTTCTTGTAAACAACATATTGTAGGTGTCTCGTTTTTGATACACTCCTCCATCCACTTCCACTTAATGGGAGAGTTCATCCCATTCACATTAACAGTTATGATTGGTAACTGTGTATTTCATTCCATTCTATTCTTCCTCCTGTGTGTCCTCCCTCCTTTTACTCTTTCCCTCACCATTGCTTTCATTTCGTCTACCCCCTCCCCTGATCTACCCTCCCTTATTTCAGTGCCTCCATTCCTTCCCTTACTTGATTTCCTCTCCTACTTCTCTGTCAGGTAAGATAGATTTCTATATTCAACTGATTGTGTATATCATTTTATCTTTGAGCCAACACTGATGAGAGTAATGTGTAAATGATGCTTATCCCCCACCCTCCCATCTTACGCTCCACTGTAACTTGTTTTTTGTGCCACTTCCTGTGAAATTATTTACCCCATTCTACCTCTCCCTTCCTTTTGCGCACATTGTATGTTTCTTTTTCATCTCATTTTTTTTGTTATTTCCTCAAATTCATTTCTATCTCTACCCTCTGTTTATGTATAGTGCTTTTACCTGTACTATTAGTGATACAATTTTTAAGAAGTACAAGTATCATCTTCCCATGTAGGGGTGCAAATAGTTTAGCTCTATTGAATCCCTTATGTTTTCTTTTCCCTTTTTACACTCTTTATGCTTCTCTTAGGTCTTGATATTGGAGGTCAAATTTTTGATTTAGCTCAGCTCTTCTCCTTATGAAAGCTTGAAATCCTTCTATTCCATTGGATGACTATTGTTTCCTTTGATGGATTACGCTTAATGTTTTCCGAGTAAGTTTTCCTTGGTTGTGTCTTAGCTCCTTTGCTTTCTGGAGTATCATGCTCCATGACCTTTGATCCTTTAATGTTGCAGCTGCCGTGTCCTGTGTATTACTGATTGTCTCTCCAACATTTGAATTGTTTCTTTCTGGCCACTTGTGTTTTTTCCTTGAGCTGATGGTTCTGAAATTTGGCTATAATGTTCCTTGGAGTTTTTATTTGGGGATCTCTTTCCTGAGGTGATCATTGGATTCTTTTGATTCCTATTTTGCCCTCTGCTTCCAGGGTATCAGGGAAGTCTTCCTTGATAATTTCTTAAAAGATGCTTTTCAGGTCTTCCTTTTGATTATGGCTTTCAGGTAATCCAGTGTAACAACAATGCTGTTAGCAGCTCTTATGGGGGTAAAAGGCCAACAACAGCACAGAGGAGAGCTGCTAGCACAGGTTCTTTGATCTGCTTTTCTAAGCAAAGCAACTTTAAGCGGTTAACAATCTCTCTTTTATTAAACATACTGTATCGTTCGCTTAGTTCAGGGGAAAGCCAGCACTCTGCAATTCAGAGCAAATACAAACAGAAATTACAAGCAGAAATTATATGAACAGAAGAAATAACACAACGCAGTAGACAGGCTTCTAGCTGTCTGTCTAATGTCTGGGTTTTCAAAGCAGGCAGAGGGCTCTTTCAGCTACCCAGAGTCTCATCAACAACACTCTTCCAATGAGTGTGGCTCCAAAGGCAAAATGCCAGCCTCTCAGTATATATACACTTCTTCAGGGTGAAAGGGCATCACAGCTATGCAACTTGAACTCATGTGAACTAGGCCTTCCCCTTGACATAAATAAGTCATGAAAGACTCCTGATTCAATCAAAGATTCCTTAGTGCTGAGAAACACTCCAAAACAGAGACAACAAAAGGTCCTACTTTACCTGCCCTATTCAAACAAAGGCAAGATTCATTAAAGGCACTTGGCTGCCTTAGCATTCAAAAAGAGAAAGCAAAGAAAATGTCCCACCCTAAGTACCATAATATCCAGTGACCCTGACATTGTGTTTCCTGAATCCATTTTCCCGGTCACTTGTTTTTTTTTTGCCCCCCTCAAGGTATTTTAAATTTTCTTCCATTTTTCATTCTTTGTATTTTGTTTGATTGATTCTTGCTATCTCACAGAGTCATTAGCTTTCTATTTTCCCAATTCTAACTTTTAAGGTGTTGTTTTCCTCAATTACCTTTTGTACCTTTTCATTTGGCCAATTGTACTCTTTAAGGAATTGTTTTCTTCAGTGGATTTTCATATCTCCTTTTGGCCAATTCTATTTTTAAGAATTTTTCCAAGCTGTTGACTCTTTTTTCATAATTCTCTTGCTTCATTCTCATTTCTTTTCCCAATTTTTCTTCAACCTCTCTTCTATGATTTTTAAGCTCCTTTTTGAGCTCTTCCAAGAGGTCTTTCTTATCTTGAGAACACTTCCTGTTTTTCTTTTGGGTTTTGCACATAGGTGTTTTGACATTCTTGTCCTCTTCTGAGTTTTGTCTTGGTCTTCACTGTCACCATAATAACTTTCTACAGTCAGATTCTTTCATTTTGTTTTTTTTTATTATCTTTTTTTTGTCCTTTTTTTCTTTCTTTTAAATTTGATCTCTGCTCCCAGTTTGGGAAGGGCTCTGTCTCAAGCTTCTTATGCCAGTGGTTGCAGGCTCTGGATGTTTACATCCAGGTGCTTCACTGATGTTGCTCTGAGACCCCTGGGGTACCCTATTGTTCTAGTGCTGTGTGAGGGATGGAGTAGAAAGTGGCTGACACTGCTAAAGCCTGTCTGGCAGCTTACCTGGTGCTGATCTGGAGTCCTAATGGTAATGTCTGGAATGTGCTGAAGCCCAGTGGTGTGTTTTTGCATTTCTCTGGGCTACATTGAAGCACATGGAGGTCTGGCTGCTGGAGGATGCCTATTTGCCCTGGGCTATGCTGAGGTAAGTGTAGGAATGGCCATGCTGGCAGATGCCCATCCACCCTGTGCTGTGCTGAAGCATATGATGGTTCTTAGTATTAGAGTCTGCCAGTACCCCTACATATACTAAGGCATGTGGTAGGTCCTGGTATTGGCATTTGCCTGCTCCACCATAATAGGGCTCAGGATCTTCTAAAAGACTAGGATATCAGGGCAGTTTTCCTTGATAATTTCTTGAAATCTGATATCTAGGCTCTTTTATTGAACATGGCTTTCAGATACTACAATAATTCTTTTATCCAAATCAGTTTTTTTTTCCAATGAGATAGTTCACATTTTCATACATATATGTATGTATATATATATATATATATATGTGTGTGTGTGTGTGTGTGTGTGTGTTTGTGTGTGTGTGTATACATATAAAATGTCTGTATGTATGTGTATGTATATATGTCCATATGTTTATGTGTATATATATGTGTATATGCACAGGTATAAGTAAACATATATGTGTATACGTGTGTATACATAGTGTATGTATGTATGTATATATGTATATGTGTATATATATATTGATTCTCTTGACTTAGTTTTATTGTATCTGGATGTCTCATGGAACTATTAGATTCCACTGCCAAATTCCAATTTTCCATTTGTCAAATTCTGTTTTTTAAGGATTTTTTTTCTTTAGTGAATTTTTGAGCCTTTTTTTTTTAGCAATCTCTTAATTTTCTTTTCATAATTTTCTTCATCATTCTCATTTCTTTTCCCAATTTTTCCTTTCCTGCTCATTACTTTCTCCAACCCTTCCAAGAATTTTTGTGGATCTAATTAGCATTTTTTCTTTGAGGTTTGGTTGTTCCTATTTTCTCATTACTGTCATTATCTGAGTTTGTGTTTCCATCTTCACTGCCACCATAATAGATTTTTGTGATCAAGTTCTTTTCTTGTTGTTTCTCATCCTTCCAGTCTATTTCTTGACTTTGAACTTTAAGTTGGGGCTCTGCTCACCAGGGGTTGGGGAGTCACTCTGCCAGTCTTCAGGCTTTTTGTGCTAATGTTTTAAGAGCTATCTCTGGGGTTCTACAAGTTTTTGGTGCTTCCAAGGTGGTATGATCCAGGAAAATGTGTGGGCACTGCTCTCCTTTTATGTGTTCTGGTCTTTAGCCAAAAATGGCTCATGCTTCCCTACAGCCATAAGCAGTAGTGTTCTTCTTGGCCTGGGAACTAAGACTAGGTTACTCTTTCCTTTGCCACTACAAGTGCTATGGTTAGGGTTAGGGTTAACCTAACCCTAAATATGCTCTTGGCCCTGCACCTGTGAGCAGGGTCCCTGCTTCCTTGTAACAGAGCATAAGTTCTCTTTTCTGCCCAAGAACTACAGCCTAAAACTTTGTATGGGTAGTAGAGTTGCCAATCAGCACCAGTTATACCCCGTGCCAGCAATGGGTCCCTTGTAATCTCTTTCTGATCAATTGGTTTGACCCTTGTACTGTCCCTGGAATGAGAAGCCCTAAAGCTGCTTTTCTTCTGTTGCTGCTATGGTTGCTACTGCTGTTACAACATGTGTGCCCTCTTGATAGGCTTCCACCTTGGTGATCACAGACCTCTCCTGCACATCTCTGAAGTTGTTGTAGGTTGGAAAAATGTCACACACTGACCTTTTGTTGGTTGTGCCACTCCAAAATTTTATTTGAGGTGTCATTTTAAAGTAGTTTGGAAGAGAATGTTAATAGAGTTCAGCTGAGTTGCTGCTTCTAATCTGCCATCTTCTTTTTTCATTTATGATTTCTAAAAGTTTGATATCCAGACCTTTTTTGGTCAGTTTTCAGAGAATCCGGTCATGCTAAAATGATTTCTCAGTGATGTAGTCTCCAGGTCAGTTGTTTTCTGTTTTGTTCTAATATTTCTTATTTTCTCATAGAGTCATTCAATTCTGTTTGGTCCATTATAATTTTCAGAAATTTTGTTACTGGAGTAAGGTTGCTCTAAGCTTTTTATTTCTCTTCCAAATATTTCATCTTAGATTACTGTTTAATTGATAACATTAAAAAAGTCCTTACTCCATTTATTCTAGGTACTCTTGTAGTCCCTGTATCCAAACTATTTTTTTCTCTTAGGCTCTGCTTATAGCTGTTATGGAGTTTCTTTCTTCTGGGTTTCCCTCATGGATATCTCTTAATCTATATGTTCCTTCATGGTGCCTTATTCCCTTCCTTAAACTTCCAATCTCACTTCCTAATTTGAAATTTTCTTCCAAATTCTGCCTCTTCCTACCCTCTTGCATGGTGTGGCAAGACCCTGCTCAGTCTTAATCTCAATTTCCTGGGTTCTTGTCACTGACATCCATCTCCCTTAATTTGTCTATATCTAGTGCTAGCAGGTGTCAGTGGCTAGAACAGGGGTGAGGAACCTACAGCCTCAAGGCCACATATAGCCTTCTAGGTCCTTGGGTACAGCCTTTTGATTAAGTCAAGTTTTATAGAACATATCTTTTATTGAGAGGATTTGCTCTGTGAAGTTTGGATTCAGTCAAAGGGCTGTACTTGAGGACTTCAAGATCCACACGCAGCCTCGAGGCTGCAGGTTTTTCACCTCTGGTCTATAGCATTGTAGGTTCCCAGTCCACATTGAGTGTCTGATCAGGGTTCTACCTTACCTCCTTATTTATCCTCATTCAGTTCACTTCAGTGGTCTTCCTGCCCTCTCTCCCACCTCCACCCCTTTCTGATTTCTCATGCCTCAGAGTGTTCCCAGGCAGGGAGTTGGCTGTTCACTTGAGCCCATGCTGGCTTCCTTGGCAGGACCCCGCTTGCAGCACCTACTGCTTCTCACTGTCATTTTGTGCTGCCTTGCACTGGATGAAAGAGCTTGATAATATTTCTCTGCGTATTCCTAATCAACTATTCAATCTGGTACCTTTTTAGGTCATAGCTAGAGTAAATGTGGACGAACTGGGCCCCTCTGTGACTTGTCATGCCTCTATTTTAACCAGAAGTTTTCTATTTCCTGCTCTAACTATATGGCTGACCTACTTCCTTTTCTTTTTATGGCATATTTCCTGGACAATTCATCACTGGGAATATACTGCAGTCTATTTACTCCCATATTGCCCTCTTCTTGTTATTCAAATTTAGATCCAACACATTGTCGATATACTATATTAATCCAAGATTTATGGAGACAGATGAATGAGATCCAATCAGTCAATATGTCAATCTAATCACACCTCATGGTTTGGACAATAGGCATTGTTTATATATTTTTTTCTCCTATGCATTGTTAGGCCAAACTTGAGTCTCTTTTAGGAAGCTCTGCAGTATTCTTAAGCAATGGTGAACAAAAAGAACCTGAAGGACTTTAGCCTTTCTGGTTTGAGCCATAAGTTGGCAAAAGTGTGCCCAGGAAAATAAAACGGTGGCATATTGGGAGAGTGATGACTATGGAGTTTTGTGTGGGCTGTTTTGAGGCAGTAAGTGTGTGCTATCTACCTTCAGAGGACTGAAAGATGCAGAATAGAACAATGATCATGGAAGATTGAGGAGAATCACGGAGACATCCTGCAAAGGAGGAAACATGACGCTTTTGATGTTAAGCAAGTGTTCAGAGACCTGTTGACCCCAAGCTGGTTGTGGCTCTTTTATAAGGAGTGTTTTTTCTTCCAAAGATTTGCAATGGGTTTCCTCCCTGGCAGTGACAACTATGCCTTTCTGATACCTCACAATATGAAATTATTGCCCAACAGAAATATGCTTGTTGCCAAATACTTCAAGGAATCGTCTCTGATTTTAAAGTACAATTGTGGGGGCAGCTAGGTGTCATAGTGGATAGAGTACCAGCCATGGAATCAGGAGGACCAGAATTAAAATCTAGTCTCAGACACTTACTAGCCATGTGACTCTGGACTTAACCCTGATTGACTCAAAAAGAATTAGTAAAATGCATTTGGGAGCCACCTTTTTGAAGCAAGGTCTTCAAAGGTACATTTAACTCTTGAACTATTTTTTTAAAAGAATCAACAAATGACAAGCACAGTGGGATCTTATATTCTCTAGAGTTTAAAGTTTAAAGTGTGATTTTGAAAATGATCTTCTTTAGAATAACATCTGCAAAAGTCTCCTGTTTTCATAATTTCATTATGTCCTGTATGACTGTCCAAGTAATGCTCATAAAAGTTGTGTAGAGAACAAAGTAGTCATATGGTGAGCAGTTCATTATGATCTTTGGACTGCCTATCTTTAAATAGTCATTTCTTATCTGTTAAAATGCAATAGATTTCTGTATGTGTGTGTGTGTGT
The DNA here is from genome assembly GCF_011100635.1 of Trichosurus vulpecula. NCBI lineage: Eukaryota > Metazoa > Chordata > Mammalia > Diprotodontia > Phalangeridae > Trichosurus > Trichosurus vulpecula. The sequence goes on along the minus strand of NC_050575.1, from coordinate 9,996,610 downwards.
GTGTGTGTGTGTGTGTGTGTGTGTGTGGTTACTTGGTGCTTACCACGTTCTTCTCTCCCCAAGTCTCGTCTCAAAGAAGGTATCCATGTTACACAGGTATAAGGATTCTCTGGGATCTATAAGCTCCTTATTTACATTTCTGGCAAATCTAGATGATGATTTTTCATATTTTCCACCATCTTCCCATAGCCTGCCCTTGATACAGTTGGAAGGGTCTTAATGAGTTCTTTGTAGAATTTCTCTACATTCTTGTTCTCTGTAAGACATCAGTGCATTAATTACAATTATCATCATGGTGAGATTGTTTTTTTTTTATATTTTGCTTTGTTTTTTGTTTTTGCATGGGCTAATAGTGACCAAACAATGTGAGATAATCACACATCTTACAAAATTATATTTCTTATTGCCTTTAGGTGTGCAATGAAACTAACACCTTATTTGTCTCTCTGAGGAGAACCTGTGAGTCATCCTTTCCATCTAGCAAGTTTTATTGTATTTTTGGGTTTAATTTATACTGAAAAGGTAAGTATAGAAATTATTTGTCTTCTTTAGGTATATACTAATCGCCTCATTGCCCAGTGGACAAGCATTTCACAGTTAGAGTTCCAGCCGTTAGGCTAATATTTATGGATGGTTTAAAAGTGTATAATTCCTGATTAAATTTTTCCTTTAGCCACAATCAAATAATTCATAGACTAATGATGAGCCTAAAGTGATGAATATGTCATATGTAATTATACTGGTCTTCTGACAAGAGAAACAAGCTGTCAACAGGACCAAACTCAAAGCTTCTCCAGAATGATAGAACCTCTTAGGATTTGTGCTCTTTTAGAGCACCTTTGAGAAGCCAGAATAAATCTCATGCTATGATGAAACATTGGAGTAGGATACACACACACACACACACACACACAAACACATACACACACAGAGATATAGATATAGATAGATAGAGACATATGTAATACATACATATTCATGTACGTATGCATGTATACATAAATACATACACATGTACTATGTGTAAAGCCCTGGTTAACATACATAAAGAAATATAAATTAAACAACCAAGAATTTATTAAGGATGTATTATGTCAGACATTGTGTTAATCCCTTGGGATACAAAGACTAAAATAGAAGTCTCTTGCCCTCAAGGGGCTTACTTTCTCTTGAGGAGATATAATGATGGATAAAAGCTCCCTGATCCCAGGGAGGGTTATTGTTAGCTGAGGATAAAACTAAAATAGAATAAAGAAAAACAGGGAAAATGATGTGGAGGGATATCAGTTTCTACATGTGGTCAAAGGCCAGAATAATTATTTCTGACTGGGGATTTCTGAAAGACTTCATGGAGGAGGTGGCATTTGAGCTGAATCTTGAAGGATAAGAAATATCTGAAAGATTAGGAGAAAAGGTGTTCCCAACAATCAGTACAAGCATAGGTACAATGGCAGTAGTATTCAGGTCATGTTCTGAAGATCTACAATTGTTAAATTTGTCTGCAGCTTAAAGTACATGAAATAAGCTTCAAAAACTATGGCAGCACCTTGAATATTCTAGTTGTCCATCCCTGGACCTTCTCCTGCTCCATTATTCATGTTAATGGTGCAGATCTCTGTGGCACTTGAATCTTTCTAAAGTGCCTTTGTCATGACATATCTGTAAGGCAGGTTGTGCAATTATGATTACATTCATTGTGTGGATGAAGAAACTGATGTTTAGAAAGAATAATCTGTCTGATTATTCAAATTATTCTCTGGGTGACTTGGTCTCCTGCATCTAGCTTCCCAAGGACTTCATCTTCATTCAATCTTTTGATTCCCAGAATGCAATTCATTCCAGTGTACTATGCTAACTCAGGCAAATGAAGTGTTGCTTAAAGAAGATGTTCACGGAATATTAAAGCTGTAAGGAATCAAAGCTATAAGAGATCATCTAGTCTAGCTCCATTATGTTATAGATGAGAAAACAGATCTGATGAGAAGAAATCCCTTGCCCAAGGTCACATAGCTAAGTAAATGGTTATAGAGCTAGACGTACAACCCAGGTCTCCTGATTACCAGCTCATGTTATTTCCATTATGCCATGAAACAGGATCCTGTTGTCTTGTTATGCATTGGTCTATCAACTTTATTTCATCATTTATATGTCCACTAATTATTGGTTCACTTCAGTCCTATGTGTATTAGACAGTAAATCCTGGAACAGGAATCCCCACTATGGGCTCTATCAGTTCCACTGGGCTATTTATAGCCTCACACATCCTCATATATCTGGTCATATTATGTAATATACAATGAGATTTACAAGTCTTCAAATATAGAAGCATAGGATTACAGAATTAGAATTAGAAGATATCGTAGAGGCCATCTAGTCCAAACACAGCTTACAGATGAGTAAGCTGAGACCAAGAGAGGTAAAGTGATTTGCTTAAGGTAACACAGGTAGCATGTGGCAGAGCTGGGATTGGAGCCCAGGTGTCCAGGAACCCCAGATCCAGGCTTCAAGACAAACAAAGGTATAGTAGTAATAGCACAGATAAATGAGTTCCATGAACTTCAAATAAACATGAAATTTGAGTTTGAGACTACAGAACTTCAGTGTGGTAAAGGACTATGTTTATGGCTTTCACTTGTTATGGTGCTATGAAAATTATCATGCCCTACTACTTGTAAAACACTGTACTTATATGTTGTATGCAAAAAGGGGTAGGGGGGCAGTTAATAAAGAAATAGGGAACTTTGGATCAACTTGGAAAGATGACACACAGAAGCATATTTGCAAAGGATTTTATCCAAACAGGTAAGTCCAGGTAAAGGGCAAATATAAAACAATCTATGACTTACATAAATCCTCAGGTAACTCAGGCAGACAGAAGTGGACATTTGCCCAGCATCGCACAGATAACTGTCAAGGGAAATATTTGTACCGTTATCTTCCTGACTCAATGGTTAACACTAAAACCATTGTATTATACTGTTTTCATACGAGTTTTTTTTTAAAACTGGATCAGTGATTTCATAGGTGTAGAGGACTCCAGGTGAGGAAATTCTACCAAAGCAATTCTGCAGCTCTCCTCCAATTTATGGACTTGGGAGTTGTCTGAGATATTGACAAATTAAGCAATTTGTGCAGGGTCACACAACCAGGTGTGTCATCTATATCTGTACCCATCCTTCTGTCTCTTTATTTCTGTCTCTCTGTCTCATCAAGCCCCACCTATCTATAACAAATAAAAGCAAAATTAGCCTTGTTCTGCTTTGCTCCAGAGGACAGAGCTAGGATCACAGGTGGAAACTACAGGGAGGAAAGTTTTAATTTAACATAAGGAAATATAAAGGGAACCTTCATAATGATCAGGATAATCTAACATTGGAATGGCAAAGAATGAAGTCCCCTGCCTTTTGGATATATTTAAGAGTAGGAGGCAGTGGGGCTTAATAGATAATGCACTGAACTTGGAATCAGGAGACCCAGGATTAAATCCAAACTCTATTACTTTGCTACTTCTTATCTGTGAATCTGAGTTAGTCACTTAATTTCTTGGTTTCTTAGTTTAGTTTTCTCAATGTTTAAAAAGTCATGTCAAGTCAACTAATATTTGTTAAGCACATACTCTGTGTCAGGCACTGCGCTAAGCCTTAAGGATGCAAAAAAAGGCAAAAAGTCCCCAACAAAAACAAAAACTAAAACACGGTTCTTGCTCTCAAGGAGCTCATAGTTTAATGATGAAGACAACCTGTAAACAACTATGGACAAACTGGATATACACAGGATAAATTTAAGGAAGTCTCAGAAGGAAGGTGCTAAGGTTAATGAAGACAGCACCTAAGTTTATGAATGAAGTACCTTGAGTTTCCTCCTTTTTCTGGGCATTAGTTCCCTTTTCCACAAAATGAGGTTAGACTAGATAATCTCTAAGGCCTCTTTCAGCTCTGATAGTCTGTGATGTTAAGGAATCAAGCCAGATGATCACTTGCCCGGTATGTCATGCCCCTTGTCAGGTCCAGCTTGGAAAATATGACCTCTGAGGTCCTCTGGGAGCTCAAGATTCTGTGATTTGATAAGAATATAAGGCCGCATATGATAAACACCAAAAGCATGTTCCCACAATACAGGTTTACAGAGAGACAACGGAGAGAAGGAATAACAAAGTCTATTCTACTTAAATGGAAAAAGAAGGAAAGAGAAATCCTTTCTTATATTTGAAGATAGAATGTTCTTGCTCTCCAACAGAGACTGAGAATGATGTTTATGCTGCCAGTGCCGTCTGCCTGCTCTGAGGCTTGCTGAGAGAACACTCAGGAGGCAGCTTTAAAATGAAGGCACAGTTGTTAGAGGGGAGAAGGAAGGCTGGGAGAATGAGTTTATGGAGTTAGAGAGGTGGGCAGGGGAGGGGGACTTCTCTGTCCTGAAGGTCGCGGCTCCTGGGGTGAAGGAGACATGTTTGTGAAGATGAAGGCCTGTTCCCACTGAGCAGGGTATGGTGTATCAAACACTTTTTGTACCATTATTTTTATAACAATATTAACAATAATAGAAATACTGATGAGCAACTGACATTTCAACTGTGTTATAGACTGTGGAAAGTGCTTCCCTTAAAACCACTCTGTGACCTGTGATTCTCTAACAATTCAAGGCAGTACAGGACAAAGAAGTAAGGAAGGGGCTCCAAGGATTCTTGTTTCCATTTTTACAGAAGACACAGACGAACCTGAGAGTTAAGTATCTTGCCAATGTTCACCTGAATTTTAGAGCTAGATCTGCTAGTTCCAAGGCCAATATCCCTCTCTGTCATAGCAGACTGGGAGGACTGGTGGGGGCAATGGGAGATAGAGAAGTGAAACACTCTTTTCATGAACAATGGTGAGCTGCTCCCAGCCTATTTTTTCCCTGAGGGAAGGATATGTTTCTCAGACTGGCTGCAGACCTCCTTCTTCCCATAGATATCCATGGGGGATCCAGGGCCACCCCCACCCAGTGAACATATATGAAACGTAGCAATCGAATGAATAGCAAATACTCAGGATCAGAGTTGAACAACTGCTTGCTGGTGGCATTCTTTCTTACCTTCTATCCTTCCAGGATGCAACCTTTGGCTTCTGTCAATATCTGGTGTCTGTCTGCCCCAAGATGTTCAGTTGGATTCTAATTCCTCCTTCATCCTCCCTTTTCCTGAAGACCAAGACCTGCTGTGACCCGGGTACCAATAAAAGAAACATGAGTTACCTCATTTTCCCTATAAACAATCAACTAACATTTCCCTCCCAAACTGCTGGGTATAGTAAGCAAGAAACTGTGAAAACTATTTTTGGAAGTCTGGACAGGCTATTTCATTGCTGTATCTGACTGTCTTCTCCAATCCATATTGGAAATTAATCTGCGATTTGTAGTCCTAAAGTAGGATTATCCCTGGGCTACCAAAAGGTTACATGAATCACCACAGGTCATACAGTATAGGTCAGAGGTGGAACTCAAACCCAGGTCTTACTGATTTTGAGGTTGTCTCTCTATCCACTGATAGAGCCACTAAAAACAAATATATTTATTTCAGTAATACATCAAGGATTTGTTCAAGGGGGAGTCTCCCTCCATCAAATCAGATATCAAACAAAATAACTCATGCCTTACTAGAAGATCCTTGGTACCTACTGTGTCTAAAAAAATAATCACTGTAGCAGCTTGCTATGGTAATTTTTGTACCGGGTTAGGCTGATACTCTCATTAATGAATGAATGAACAAATAAAGAAAGAAAGAATTTAATATAAGCATATACTTTGCGCAAAACATCATGTTAAGAGTTGATGAAAAATAAAAAATAAAACAGTTCTCAAAGATTACACATTTGAATTTGGGAGACAACATATATGAAAATGTTTCAGGTGCAAGTCAGATGGTAAGTTCCTGTTGTCCTTACAAGTTCAATGACAAAACAGATAGAAATTCTTCTTCTTTGATGTCATTTTTATGAGTGAACCATGCAGTTTTTGATGTTGAAGAATTTCATGGTATGAAGGATTTTGGTGACAATGGCTTTCTTTTCTGGATCTTTTGAAAATGCAGCTGTAGCACTTATGACAGATGTCTAGTCTATCATTCAATTAACCAGTCAACCAATTCTTCCAGAATTCATCCAGCACCTACTATCCTCCACGCAAGGTCGTGTCTTGTGGAGATACGAGGGTGAAAATAATGATCTCAAGAAGTAGAGCCTAGTTAGAGCTGGAAGAAATTTCAGAATCATATAACACAGAATACTTGAGGCAGAAGGGTTTGTCAAATCATGTAGTACAATTCCAAAATTTCACCAATAAGGAAGCTGGGGGACAGGGAAGAATAGTTATTTGTCCAAGGCCACACTGCTAATTATTGTCAGAATCAGGACTAGCCAACGAGTCTCTAGATGCCTACATTTTTTGAACTATATCACAATGTGTCAGATGAGTGGTAAAGGCTATTGGTATTCAGAGGAAGGAGAGATTTATGAAGAGGGTATGAAGAGGCATGGGATAGCTGGGGAAGGCTTCCCAGAAGAAATGTGAGGTGGTCCTGGAAAGAAAGCAAATATTTCAATAGGCAGAGGAGAAGGGAGAGGAAGATTTGTAACCCCATGGCCCCTTTTACTTTTTAAATTTCAGCTTAGCTTACCAATCATCTGACCTACTGAGTAGTAGACCTTTTTCATATAAATGTTGCCCTTTTTCTCCTGACAAAACCTTTTGGCTGAGATACCTCAATTCTCTGCAAAAATCACCAGGTAAAACTAGTATTTTAAAAGAAAATATTAAGAGAGAAGCTTTTAATTTCTTCATAACAGCTCAGTTAATAGTCATCTTAAGATGGTAAAAAGCAAAATCTTGTTTCCTTACTTTCTTCCCCCCCCACCCCTGGTGTAATTCTTGAAACTTCATAGGAAATTTTTCCACATTTACACAGATTCTCTCAGACATTTTCTTCTGGATTCAGGAATTTCAGATAGGTGACCAACTTGTTACCTCTGAAGATTTTTTTTTCGTGTGGTTTTCTATTGTAATGAATTGTTAGCAGGTCTCTCTGCTTCTAGTTTCCAATCTGTGTCATTCTATATAGGTTGCATACAAATGAACCTAAAACATATAGAATCACAGAATCTCAAAGTTTTAGGGGACCCCAGAATGCATCTTTTCTGATCCATCCCTGAACAATTACCTACTCTACAGTATCTGCAACAAGTGGTCATCCAGGTTCTGCTTAAGGGATGTCCTTGCTGGGACATCAACTTCCCTTTCATTCTGCCTTTGGGAACTGTGTTTTTTATTGGATCTATATCCACTGGAAGAAATTATTCTGTATCCATATCCATATTTATCCATATCCATATCTATATCCATTTCAATAAATACATATACTCACATCTATACATATGTATATCCATATATCTATATATAGAGATACATATATGAATATCATATACAGATGGTATAAATCTATCTAGATATAATACTTAGAAAATTAAGTATATATATATATATATATTTCCTCAAGTATTTATGTATATATATATACATATACAAGTGTATGCATCTATGAGTATATACGCACATACACGCATGCATATATATATATATATATATGTATATATATATGTATATAGGCACTGTCTTAATTTTCTAAGTACACATTATTTTCCTCCAATAGAAGATCAGCCTTTTGCGGGCAGAAATGAGTGCCATTTTGTCTCTGTGTCTCTTTCTGTTACGTGACCCATGGAACCTAGTAAGTGCTTAAATAATTCTTTTGAATGGAATGGAATTGAGTTATGAAGGAGCTCATTCCTCTTTTGGACAGCTCTGGTTATTAAGAAATTTGTGTGCGATATTGAACCAAAATCTGACTATCCCTAATGTCTAGCTATTGCTTCTCATTTTGCCTTCTGGGACCTAGGAGACCAACACACAAGCCCTTCTAATATGTAAGGATGATTATCGTGACCTGCCTTCTTTGTTTTTTTGTTGTTGTTCTTCCCAAATTCTTTCAATTAATCTCTGTACTATATAGTCTCTAGTATTTTTATCATTTTTAGTGACATCTTCTGAACGCACTCTTGGTAGAAAATGCAAAGTACCAGAGGAGAATTAGAATTGTGTTGATTACTTATAAGCTATTTTGAGTCCTTTCTGGTTTTTGTTTCTCCATGTATTTTTAAGCCCTTTGAGTCCTTTACATTTTCTACATTTTCTTTGCATTAAATCAAAGCTGTCCTGGACCCAATATAAATGCATTTGCACTTTGAGTACTTATATGGGATACAGAGGACTTTTTTCCTACACCCATGGAGACTTAGATACAAGCCATATTTGGAGCTTTTTTCCAGAGGAAACTTTGGTCTGGAGGAGAATGAGCTAAAGGAAGAGTGATCTAGAGGTCAGTCTATGAGATTGAATTGATGCATACAAAGCTAAAGAGTGGAATTTCTGGGCTATGTGTTACATCTATATAGCACTCATGGTTTGTATAAGACTTCCCTTCACCTCTGCTGTTAGGCAGTGCAAACGTTAATCCCCTTTGATTGATAAGAAAACTAAGGTATGGAAAAGTTATTTGTCTATTGTCATGTAGCTGGTATTAGACCTTGGACTTAAGCCCAAATTATCCAATGTTAATTTCAGTGTCCTTCTCACTACAGATAATTATCATGATCCTTTTTCCTACTTCTTGTTATCTTACCACTTAAGGTTGGCATTTGAATTTTCCTGACCATTCTCTGAGGCTAGAATAAGTATTGAATTAGTCCCCCACAGAGCAGGTGGTTGGGTAACCCCTTCCCATCAACTCACCCTGTAGTCTCTGGCTACACTCTGGAAATGTGATCCCCATTCCTTCAAGGTACATTAACTTTCAATGCCTAAGACCTGTGACTCCAAAAGGTGTGCTTGTCACCAAAGCCAAGGGGGGGAAGAGGAAACCAAGAAGAAATTGGCAAGTAAGGGTGTTATTGCCTTTTGTTTGGGACCTAGAAAGGACAGACCAGCTGGGAAGGGTTTGAGAGGGCCCCTTGTGTGAGTGAATTGGGTCAGTGGCCAGGTAGGTGAGGCTGAGTTGCTTTTTTTCTTCCTTTACGGTATATCAGGGGAGGTTGGCAGCTTGTGGGAAGATCATCCTGGAGAAAAGTAGATAGGATTAATAGGTAAACAGACCACAGACTGTCACTGGAAAGAACAGAAGAACCATCAAGACATGAAGAGGAATCTCTCACTGCAAACATCTCCAAGGTATTAAAAAATTTGATATTCAGATCATGGAACATCAGAGATGGAAAATGCCTTGAAACCCAAGAACCCAACCAACTTTCTTATTTATACATGCCTTTTCTCTGTTCTTTAGGAAATTTTCACTACATCCCCTTTGACAAGTATAATATCCCCTCTCAGTTTTCATGCATGATTTCTTATACAGAATTACTAGGTAGAGTGTGAGGCTTATGGTAGGGAAGAACTGAGTTCAAATTCTGCCTCAGACATTCAGTAGCTGTGTGGCCCTCTGCTAGCCACTTAAATGTCCCTTAGTCTCACTTTCCTTATTTGTAAAATGGAGATGATCATAACGTGGCTATTGAGAGCATCAAATTAGACAATATCTGTAAAATGCTTAACAGGAAAATGGAATATACTTCAAATAGTATATGTGAGTATATAACAGTATATGTGAGATATTATTATTAGTTCATAGTAGTATCTAAAGTTATATTTTTCACCCAAGTAAAATACAAGCCCCATGATGAGACAGAAATCATATCTAATTTAATCTCTGTTTCTCAAGTATCTGAATAATTTGAAAATGCCCTATTGCATTTATTTATGAATGACTCAAACAAATACCTTTAAGTCAGGCTTTGAGGTTTACAAAATACTTTATTCATTAAAACAATATGGAGTAGTTAATATAAGTATCCTTATTTTTCACATGAGGAAATTCACTTGCCTGGGGTCATGTAACTAGTGTCAGGACCTGGTTTTGAATCTAGGTCTATTTTAACTCAAAGTCCAGAGCTTTTTGTACCAAGTCACTTTGAGTGATCATTCAAGAAAAAGGAAGGAAAGAAAGAAGGGAAGGAAAAAGGAAGGGAAAGAAGAAGGAAGGAAAGGAGAAAGGAAGGAAAAAAAGAAGAAATAAGACACAAAATGCTTATTTTAGTAGAAATGACAAATTTTCAAAAGCTCAAAATGCTTATTAGTCACCATGGACAAACTTCTTAGAGCTGAATAACATTTAAATGTCATATGAATCAAAATATAGGTGTTCTTTGAGTATAGGCTACCACCATAAAATGGAATCTCTCTGAAAGGAAAATATCTCTATCTATCTATCTATCCATCAATCTATCCATCAGCTATCTGTCTATCTACCTACACCTATGTCTGTCTATCTATCTATCTATCCATCATCTATCTACCTACACCTGTATCTGTCTGTCTATCTATCTATCCATCATCTATCTATCTATCTACACCTCTATCTGTCTGTCTATCTATCTATCTATCTATCTATCTCTACCTAAATCTATATGCACTACAATATCAAAAGACCTTGTCTTTCCTTTCTTTTTTGGGGGTACCCAATAAAACTACCAACCGATGGAAAGATTGCCCACAGGGTCCAATACAAGCATAGATGAATGCTTACTCCTTCCCTCTCCTATCACTAAGAGGCATATGAGACTAGTACTACTTACACAAGTAGGCATGTAAGACAATAAGTATTTTCTAAACACATAGGGTATGATAAAATCATAGCAAATGTACGCAACTTATTTTTATTAGGTTATCCAAATACTATTTTGATGAGGAAATGCCTTCTCAGTTACAGTGGAAACCATTAGTTAAATAAACAAACTACTAAAATGAATTGTTTCAACACATAAGCAGTCTTTCCTGCTCATTGATGGCCATTAGCCAGACAACATCCTGGTACGTGTTATGTAGATATTAAAAAGAGAAGTTTCAGGCTATTGAATTAGAAAGTGTCATGAATTAGGAGTCAGTAGATTTCAATTCAATTTCTACTCTAATCATCCTCATTTTATTGGGCAGATCTCTTCTCTTTTCTTGACTATAAGTTTCTTCATTAGAAAAATCAGGAGTTTGGACTAGATGACCTCAAAGGTTCTATATAACCATGGCACTTTATGCTTCTATTTTTCACTTAATATAAGTTAAATATTCTTTAAATATAAAAAAGTGAAGACCTTATACTTATAGCCAAAGAATATTCTGTGTTAATAAGGTTCCTAATAAAGCTTAGGACTAATATTTCAGTAACGAACAGTGAATGCAGAAAAGAAACATTTTAATTATTTAATAGGGCATGAAAAGGAATTCCAAATTATTTCTACAGAAGCAATCCCAATGGGTATAATTTTGGTTCCCAAGTTTTATTTTCATTCTTTGAAGATATTGGTCTGAAGTCACAGGATCACAGGACTTGGAGGGACAACGGTGGCCTGATAGTCCATCTCATACCTGAAAAGAATCTCCGTTATAACATACCTGACAAGGGACCATCCGGTCTCTGCTTGATGACCTCCAAAGAGAGGCAGTCAACCAATTTGAATTTTGAGCAGCTCTAATTATTAGAAACTTGTCTCTTACATCAAGTCTACATTTGTCTTTATCACAATGATTGATTTTCAAAAAAAAATGTTTAACAGCAGAACCCAAGCAAAAATCGTTGGGTTCCCCCATTGGAAATCAGCCACATTGATATTAAACTATAAACAATTATTTTTAAAATCCACTCATACAGCCAATTCTGAACTCATCTAATTCTATTGTTGGCTAAGCCACATTTCTCCATCATTTCCACAAGAAGAGTGTGAGATACTTAATCAAAATCTTCATTAAATTCTAGGTAAACTATATCTACAGCATGCTTTTCCTCTACTAGCATACTAGTCCTGTTTTAAAATAGAACTAGGGGCAGCTATATGGCTAAGTGAATAGAGCACCATACCTGGAGTCAGAATAGCCTGAACTCCAATCCAGTCTCAGATACTCACTAGCTGTGTGACCCTGGGAAATTCACTTAATCTTTGTTTGCCTCAGTTTTTTCACCTGTGAAATAATAATAATAATAATAGCACCTCCCTCCCAGCGTTTTATGAGGCTCAAATGAGATAATCATTGTAAAGCTCTTAGCACAGTGCCTGGCACAAAGGAAGGGCTGTATAAATGCTAGCTGTCACTATTAAAAAAATAGCAGATTGTGTCACAAGGCTTAAACCAGTGAAACTCAAGGACCTGGAGTAGCTTATGTTGCAGGAATATATTAGATCTGAGCTAGGATCTAGCCCACCCTGTCTTTGTGAAGATTGCAATTGACCATTGTGGAAAATAGGAAGAAAGAGAGGAACCTTGGCTGGCTCACTGACAGTAGTCTACAGGGCGAGGGGCATGCAGGATTTGGGATGGGGAGAGCTGAATGATGACTTTATTCACTCTCTTATCTTGAATGAGTAGGCAGAAAGGAGTACTAAGCTAGCCTAATATAAATATAGTATATCTCAGATATTTGTAGTCTTGAAGCACTGTGATCTCTTTAGGGTTTCAGGATAAAAGTCAATTTAGATATTAACACATAGTTTTTTTCATTTTTAAAATGAGCATGTGTGACAGACAGGGTAACAGAGAATGCCCCTCCAGCCCTAACATTCTGTGTTCTGTGATGATAACCCAAATTTCATAGTACTTTCAGGCTAGATAAGTGCTTTCTTTGCCACCGCCCAATAAGGTAAAGGGTGCAGGCATCATTTATTTTCTATGTTTCAGAGTTGAGGAAACTGAAGTTCTTAAGGGATGAGTGGCCCTGCCTGTTATCACAGTAAGTGTCTGAAGCAGAATTCAAACCTGCATCTTGTGACTGACTCTAACAATCTGCTGATTACAGCCTCCTGTGAATCTAAGATTCCTTCTATTTCTGTATACATATTTTCTACAATTCTAAAACCCTTAGCTAAATTAATATTGATTCTTTTCTTATTTTAATATATGATTAGCTTTGACATTCTGTGAATAAATGAGGTTAGAGGATGTTGTGCCAGTTTTTGAGAATGGTTCTCAAGGTAGGCTGGGTTCCAGACTAATGATTTTTTCCGAAATGGGTGAAGTATTGCTGTTCTTGTTTGTACTTCGTTTTTGAAAAGGACAAATGACATCACAGTGTGATGTCTTGACTCATTTGTAAATCTGATTTAAGTGAGGCAGAGTTGTGCAAAGTCTTCAGCCTCACTGTCTCCCACAGTCATCAAAGTCCAGTAGCCAGACAAAAGTCAAGATGATGGATGATCCTCCCAGATGCAGTGAATGACCTTGACAACTTAGATATCTGACCAAACTCTAAGCACTCCACAGTGCCCACTTCATGGCCTGTTGAAACAAACTGATGTCATCTACCAACTCTGACAGAGAAAGTCTTCACATGCTTGGAGTAGGCAGTCTCCAAAATCACTCAGGGGCTTGAACCTTGTTGGTTGCCCTCAACCTAGGTTAGCCATCTGCCAAGATGCTTATGCCAAGATATGACTGCTGCACATGCTCAACCTTTCGGGAGTCACAGGTGGGAGTTGGGCAAATCAGGTAGGCATCAAAGGTGTATCAGCAGCCCTGAAGAGGGCTCAGCAAGCCCTCACATCAGAGGTGATAATCTTCCCCAAATACCCCCCACACTATTTGGAGGTAACCTTCTATTGATGTTTCTCCTCAAAAATACCAGCCACATCTTCAGAGTTTCTCTAGAAGTGTGGTTCTTGCAATATGCATGGAAGATGATCCTCTGTGGATCACCAGTAGCAAAGACAGAAAAGACCTTTTTTGTGTGCCTTAAGCTTTATTAAGCACTTTCCCCATAGTCTCATGGTAAGGGAACTCATGCAAATATTCCAATATTTACATAGGGAAATCAAAACTCAGAGATTATGAAGTGACTTGCCCAGTGTCATGCAGCTAATAAATATCAGAGCTAAGACTTGAACCCTCAGTTTTTCCAAAATCAGTTATAAACTCCTCTATTTGGTGTTTAATGCCTTTCAAAATCTAGATTCTTCTTACCTTTGGAGTTTTCTTGCACTTTGCTCCCCTCATTCATTCTGCCAGCCAATGACTCTGGATGTTCCTCAGCCAGTGAGTAAATAGCTACATGATTTGTTCTTCCTTACATATGTTACTATATCCCCTGACTCTAGGGGCAGCTAGGTCATCCAGTGGATAGTATTTTGGGCCTGCAATAAGGAAGACTCATCTTCCTGAGTTCAAATCCCACCTCAGACACTAGATTGTGATGCTGGGCAAGTTACTTAATCCTGTTTGCCTCAGTTTCCTCATCTGTAAAAAAAAAGTGCCTGGCACATAGTAAGCACTTAATAAATGTTCATTGATTGGCTTTTCACTATGTCATAGAAAGGGATCCTTAAAGGAAGAATTCACTGGTAAAGAAATTTCTATCATAAAATAAAGGAGATAGAAGCATGTGTTTGTGTATGGGGCTGGTACGTGTGTGTGTGTGTGTGTGTGTGTGTGTGTGTGTGTGCGTGTGTGTCTTCCTTTTCACCTATGAAAGAGTAATCAAAAGCAATTTCTTATTTTGAACTTCTGAGCACAAGTGAGACTTAGTGCAAGGGAAAGTTACTTTTTGTTTAAAGGACAGTTATCTTCCAAAGCCTACACACAAAGCAGCAGCATGATATAGTAGAAAGACCACTGGATTTGGAATCAGAAAATGAGGCTCAAGATCCAGCTCTGCCATGGGTATCATGCCTAGGTGATTTTGAGCAAGTCACTTAAAATTTCTGGGCTCGAGTTTCCTTACTTTTGTAAAATGATGAGAACTAATTAGATAACTTTGAGCTGCCTTCCAGTTCTGAGTTGATAATTCAATTATCAGAAAGAAGCTCTGGGCATGGCATCTGATACCCAGTCACAAATCTTCATTCTATCAGCTGAATTTCCTTGGCCAAGAAATTTTTCCTCTTCTAGCCTCAGTTTCCTCTGAAATGAAGGGGTTGGATGAGAGCATTTCTGAACTTCCCTTACAGCTCTAACATTCTGTGAAATCCTGTGAACATCAAATAGTTTTTTTAAAACATTTAAATAAATGAATTCAAAGCATATGAATCAAATTCCACCTGATCTATACCCAGATTTACAACGTCCAAAGTGTTTGACGCAGAAAGCATTTTTGGCTGTATTCAATCCAAAATGTTAGAAAAAAAGCCTTGAAGGCATGTTGTTATGGAATCCAGAAATGCCACTACTTCTCCTCCATGGGGGTGGGGTGGGGGTGGGGATAGTGAGGGATTCCACAAGCCAAACCATATGCTTCGTTAAATGCCATGATTACCAGCCTGTCCAAGCTCATCAGTAAGGATACTTTCAGTTCATCATTTCAGTGTCTTCCATGAGATGCTGGGTACATGGTCTGAATCCAGCAAGAATAAGGGGAGATGAGTGTCATGGGAAAGGTAGTCATTAGGGATGGCTTCTTTAATCAATGGTTTCAAAATCAGCCTTGAAAATCCCTGTGTGGGCATGATATTTATCAATTCTGAGTGAATGGCTGGACACAAAAACAAGAAATACCAAAGATTTTAGAAGTGTAAGGCTAAAGGTTATAATGTTATTGTCTGAAATACTAAGAAAACCCAAGCAAATAAAAAAATCAGAACTAAGAAATAGTCCTTGGGGGAAATTATACTCTGGCCAATAATTATATAGATTTTAATGGAGTTCTTAGCTTGAAACCCTAAGCTAAGAATCCCCCAGAAAAAAAAAATCTCAAAAAAATACTTCATTAAGTTTGGAGTTTGTAAGGAAAGGCCCACACTAGGAAATATTGATTGATCCCAAGTGTGCTAGAAAATTTTCTACTGCATAGCTCTGGCTTCTAGGATATTCGGAGGGTGATATAGTGATGAGTCCACTAGATTTAAAGTCTGTAGAACCAGGGGATCAAATCCAGATATGACCCTGGGAAGGAGACTTTCCTTCTCTCACATTGTCTCATCATCTGGGGGAAAAATGAAAATAAATAACACCAATAGCAAATATTTATATAGCATTTTCACAGTGCAAGGCACTGGACACTTACTATTTCATTTGACCCTCATCACAGCCCTGGGAGGTTGGTGTTATTTTTATCCCCATTTTACAGTTGAAGAAATTGAGGCAATGAGCAGTTAAGGGCTTGCCCAGAGTCACACAGCTAGTTAAATGCTTGAGGCTTGAGAGAGGAGGGAAAGAAGGAAGGAAAGAAAGAAGGAAGGAAGGAAGGAAGGAAGGAAGGAAGGAAGGAAGGAAGGAAGGAAGGAAGGAAGGAAGAAAAGAAGGAAGGAAGGAAGGAAGAAAAGAAGGAAAGGAGGAAGGGAAGAAGGAAGGAAAGAAGGAAGAAAGGAAGGAAGGAAGGAAGGAAGGAAGGAAGGAAGGAAGGAAGGAAGGAAGGAAGGAAGGAGGGAAGGAAGAAAATATTATTATCACTGTAATAATGGTAAAGATTTTTGCCCTGTTAGTAGCAGCAGTAAAAGGAATTTACTTATCCTAGACCAGGTGGCAGCAAAAACTGAGGATCTTTCAAAGGATAGCAGTGAACCCAGATGGTTGCTGGGAGATAGAACTCAGGGAACCTGGTAGGTGTTCCAGCTGCAATACAACACTTCACCTCCGAGTGTGAGATTCCCGTGGATTTGTTCCGTCCCCCACTGGTTCAGCAGTCTGTGGGAGATTGTACTCATTTGTGCAAGCAAAGACAGATTTGATCATTTTTCTCTGTTATTTACTTTGATATTCTCTCCTAATTAAGAGCACTGCTATATGGGTTATGGTTCCGACTTGGTCTGTTGGCAAAGAGCATTGGAGAGAGGCATGAGCCAAATATTAGCACCCAAGTTGAACCTAAGTAGTGGTACAAGTAACTGTATGAGTGGAAGATGTTTTGTGTAACCCTTGCAACACTCTGCTCCAACCTGCAGTTGCTGAAGCTAAAAATTCATCTGATTAACGGCATTCTGGAAACAAGACTCTCTGACCTTAGCTAAGCTGAGCCTTGGAGTAAAGGAAAACATTCTGTGACCAAATCTGTACTCAAATCCTTTTCAACTTGGTGGGGCCTGTCAAAATATGCACTATGGATGATTATTAATAACTTATTAACACTGTTTGAACCTAACTTTATGTGACTAGAGATTATTTAAACCTAGAATATTCTGCTGACCTCAGTAACTCACCAGAAATGACAAAGACAGCTATCAGGAATTTGGGATTCCCCCAGTCCTGGATCCACCCAAAACATTCCTGTCTTGGGTGCCCACACCCAGGTCTTGTGTTTTGTCCACCCAAGCTTGTGTTTTGGGGTCCCCTTGTGTTTTGGCTTTGCCCAGATTTTATTGAATGTTTACATTTACTCATAGCCATCTTTGTCTACTTTGTGTTCAAATGGCCCTCTCAGCAAAATTGCTTAACATGTATACAGAACAGTATGCAAGAAACTATGGGAGATAAAAGTTAACGTATGACACTGTTGCTACCCTCATAGACATTATATTCTAGAAGGGGAAAAAGGCTCCAATACAGACAGCTCAAAAGTACATCACTCCATAATAAGGGTGTTAGAGACTAACAGATCAAAGAGACATGAGATGCTAATGTCTTACAAATGTGGAGTGGGTGACCAAGATTCCTAGGGGGAATGGAATTTGAGTTTGGTTCTAAAATATGGGTGAAGGTGTTTAGGAGAGGTACTGCAGACATGGGGAATATGCTGAAGAAGGCATGAGGGCTGGAAAATATAGGGCTTCAATGAGGTAACAGAGAGTAGACACTTTGGATATAACATGGAGTTTGTGATGGATGTGAGATATGGCTAGCCAGGCCATGTGGTACCAGATGGAAGACAGGGAGCAGAAGGCCTCAGATCTCAGGTAAAAAGAGTTCAAATTTGTATTCAGTAGGCAATAGGGAGCCATGGGAGATTTTTGAGTGGAGGAATGATCTAACCAGATCTAGCACAGCGTCATGGAATCTAGGAGCTAGAAGAGACCTCAGAGGGCCATTAGAAAGAGAAGGCCTGGAGTCAGGAAGACCTGAGATAAAATCCTTCTTAAAGACTTGGGGCCCCTGGGAAGGTCACTTTGACTAGGCCTCAGTTTTCTCATCTGTAATATGATGATTATAATAGCATCTACCTCCCAAGGTTGTTGTGAGTATTAAATAAGATAATAGAAGAGTGTTTAACACAGTGCTTGGCACACAGCATTGCATAAAGGCTAGCTATTGTTATTATTAACCAAGAATCCCCTCTGCAAGACAATGGAAGAGGAGGAAGGAGAGGGGGAGGAGGAGGAGGAGGAGGAAGATAAGAAGGAGGAGGAAGAGACACACAGAGACAGAGATAGATAAAAACAGAGGCAGAGAAAGAAGGAGGTTAAGTGAATGAATTTTTTGAAATAGACTGAATTAGAAAGTTAGCAAACCTGAACATTATGTTGATGGGATTGTACAATAAGTACATAGAAAGAAACATTTCTTCCTTTATCTCAGTGTTTCTGTTGATTGACAGCTGAGGTGAAATTCTTTCACAAATTTCAAAGGGAGAGGGGAAGGGGTTTTGGGGAAAGACAAAAAAAACCTGTTCTCCAGGCAGGCTGGAACAGTCAGGTATTCCAGGACCCTGAAGAACAGGAAAGGAAAGAAAAGAGAAAAATCTGTCAGATAAACAGAAGTAAAAAAATCTTTTGAAGTCTGTAAATTTGGCAGTTGCTTGTTTCTTACCCTGAGGTCTGTAATGTCTGTAGGTTAATTGAAGACATGAGAGTAACAATCTGTCTGGCCTGAGTCTGAGTTGCAGCAGAATCCACAAGCTCAGGCAGAGGTCAGTGTGGAGGAGCAATGTCACCCCTTCGGGAGCTCAGGCCCTGAGCAGTGGGAGGAACTCAGCAAACTGCTTAGTGGAATTTTCATTCATAATATTTTGCCAGCACTTTGCTTCATCTCTAGACCAGACATTGAAGCTCGAGAGATATCTATCCCAATACGCTTTAGGAAGTTCTCTGTAGCTATGACTTGGAGAAGTTCCTTGAAAACAACACTATAACTCTGTGTTTGCTACAAGAATTTTCTTTTCTGTTTTTCTTGTTTCATTTGGAGGAAAAGAGGTAGGATTGAGGTAAACAGTTTTCTTAATTGAAAACAATAACTTAAATTGTTTTTAAAAGAAAGCAATAGCACTGGACTATGCAATGCAACTCAAAAAACATGTATTAGGCACCCACAGTGTGCTTAGTACTTTACATGGAATATGGAAGACAACAAAGAGCCATGCAATTATTGTGGATGGGAAAGGGACCTCAGAGATCACCTCATCTAATTTTGCAAACTGAGGTTCAAAGAGGTTAAGTTACTTATCCAAGACCAAAAAGAGCCAGGAAATTAGCACAACCAGGGCTATGTCTCCTAGGACATGGCCCCTGATGTGTAGGAATATATAATCTAGTCAGGGGGAGTAAGGCTTAAAGCCTTACTTGAAAAGAGGAAGAAACAGAACTCGCATGCTTAACTTCATCCAAATTCTCCCCATCTCTGAAAATGTTAAATATTAATGATAAAATGTTATGTTGGAGTAGGAGCCAGGATACCTACAACTTGGTTCCAGCCCCTGCCATTTACTAGCCGTATGACCTTAGGCAAGTCACTTAACATGTCAATATCATTTAACTTGTGTGCTTACTTCTTCATTAGTCAAATACTAATGAGACATCTGCCTTATAAGGTTGGATGTGAGATTTAAATGAAAAGGGGTGTAAAGAGGTGTTCTTGAAATTATATAAAACATTCCCCAAATATCTCCTCTGATCGCTATATTTGAGACTACATTATAGACAGCACATACAGATGTTTAATAAAAGTTTATTCAACTAAATTGGAAGGTAAAGGAGTATTGTCACTCTTATTAAACAGGGTCTCTCAAAAGTCTTAGTGTACTTCTGTTCCTTAATAGCTTAAAAGTGCACCAAGCCTTTCGGGAGACCCTGTGTAATTAAGGACTAAAATGTACAGTGTGGGTAACCCATAATAGATCAAATGATACAGCTCTTCATGATTCCAAAGCATTTTTAAGCACTTTATCTCACTATTTTCTCACCACAGCCCTGTAAGTGAGCAAATGTTATCAACACCATTGTAAAGATGACCAAACTGAGGCTCAGAGTGGTCGTGCCCATGAACTCTCAGATGGAAAGCGACAGAGCTGGAGTTGGAACTCTGGTCTTCTGCCATGAAGTTCTGGGATCATTCCACTCCACCGACTACCTCCACAGGTGATTGAATGTTTGGACCACATACAATAATAGCTCACATTTCTACAGGACAATTAGAGTTTACAAAGCCGCATCTTCACAAGAGAATAGCTCTTCTTCACTGTGAAGAAGGTGGTGCATATGGAATGAACCTCATGTGACAAATGAAGAAACAGGTCTCAAAGAAATCTTTAATAAGAAGATAATTTTGTAAGATGACTGATTCATTAACCAATTTCCCTAATCCAATGGGATCTTAACATAATCGTGACCATTTCCACTACCATCTTTAGAGCTAACTCTTACATAGTATTTGAAGATTTACAAGGCACTTGCCATTCGTTGTTTCACAACAACCCTAGAAGATAAATCTTATTATGATCCTTAGTTTACAGACAGATGAGGAACCTGAGTCATAGATGGATTAAGTGACTTGACCAGGGTCACATAAAACCAGTACATGTCTTAGGTGAGATGAGCTCTAGTCTTTCTTCCTGGGCATATGAAGGGAGAACAATTAGGATTTGAGTTACAGACAATCACTTCACAGATTAGGTAGAACTTGAGATAAATGCTTTGCAGAAGCTCATAGAATTGTAAATGATGAAACTTAAAGGGACTGCTAGAAATCATCTGATCTAGCCCCTACCTTTAGTTAGGCATGGTGGAAGTAGGCCCACTTTATAGATGAGGCTAATAAGAGATGTGTCCAAGATATCATAGCTAATTAGTGCTAGATAACAATAACTTATCTGTATATTTTTAAAATGCCTTATTAATGTTCTTTTTTATTGCACTGTTGTTTCCTGATAATATTTTTTCCCATCCCAATCCCTCTCTTATAATTAATAAAAATAATTAATCAAAACAAAATAATTTAGTAGCTAGGACTATCAGCATATACAGCAATTAATACCCATGGTCTATCACCCTTCTCCATCCCCCCATTATTAGAAGAAAAAGGTATGTTTTATCATTAATTTCTCTGGAATCAAAATTATAAGTCGTATATTATTGGAATCCTGTTACTTTTTCTCACTCCCATTTCTATAGTACTTTAAAGTTTACAAAGGACTTTTCTCAGAATAATCTTATGTGGTTTTGTTGTTGCTCGGTCATTTTCAGTTGTGTCCAATTCTTTGTTACCCCATTTGGAGTTTTCTAGGCAAAAACACTGGAGTGGTTTTCCATTTCTTTCTTCAGCTCATTTTATAGATGAGGAAACTGAGGCAAGGGGTTAAGTGACTTGCCCAGGGTCACACAGCTAGTAAGTGTCTGAAGCCAGATTTGAATTCAAGAAGATGAGTCTTCTTGACTCCAGGCTTGGCACTCTATCCATTGTGCTACCCAGCTGCCTCAATCTTATGTGGTAAGGAAGCTTAGTTATTTCTCTATTCTGTAGATGGAGAAACCAAGGTTTCTACAGATTAAATGACTTGCCCAAGGTGATACATAGCAGATAACAGAGTTGGGATTCAGTTCCTTGTTCTCCTGATTCTACATCCCATGCACTTTCAAACATATCACACAGCTTTCTTAAATGGAGGATGGGAGACTTGAACACAGATCTCTCGTGTCTTGGTACAGGGCTTCTTCCACAGGTTGCTCTTGGTGCTGACAACTGGCTATATAAGAGAACACCAGCAGAAAGGTGGGGCCCTCGAAGCTAGCCCGAGTGAATTCAGAGTTGGCCTGAGGAAAATGTTGTGAAGTGACCCAAGATATTTTAAAATAATTTAAAACCAAGAAGTTTGATATGCAAAGTTATCCAAAAGCAGAATGGGCTTCCTTAGGAGGTAGTGGATTCCCTCTCAAAGACTTCAAGTAAAGGCTGATTGATTACTTGTCAGGTCGGTGTTATGGGTTGGATGAGATATCATATGAGGGTCCTTTGCAATCCAAAATTTATCCTGTTGGTGGTGGTGTGACGGTGGGAGGGAAGGGGCAGCAGCCATTGCTGTTGTTTTTGGTTAATGTGCTTGCGATCGACTGACCTTCATACAGCTCTGCCTCCTTGTCTCTGTATGCGTCTGTCTCTGACTCCCATTCTCTCCCTCTTCCTTTCCCTCTCGCTCTATCTGAGCTTGATCTGTTTATGTGATTTCAAACGTAGCCCAGGAAGATTGACCAAGCCTAATAAGAGTAGATGATGAAAGTTACTCAGAGATCAACGCTGAATATTGTATGCAGCTGACTTTAGAGGAGCAGTAACTGGCCCGTGCCAAGTCTTCAGTTGTGAATTGGAGCTCAGAGCCAGAAATCTGCTCACCTCCAACAGCCTGGAAAACTGAATGAGAAACAGAACTCTTTGAAAACAAGCGCATAAAATAATTCCCAGTTTAACTACTAACACAACTTATTTAACCATGTCAACTATCAGACAACCAGAGGAAAAAAAGAAAGAAAGAAAAGGCCCAGAAATTCCTATTGGAATATGGTATACATTAACCCACAGCTGGGAGTGGTTACAGTGAAATTAGAAAACACTGAAGCAAATTTTTTTTAATTTTTTTTTTAAGTTAAAAGCCTTCCCCAAAATGTTGGGTTGAAAGTAGTGGAAACGGGGGCCTGTGATCTGGAAACGGTAAGATCGACCTTAAACTCACCGCCCTTCTTTGTTGATGGCCCAAGTGACTCAGTTCAGAGGGAAAACTGTGCATTCAGGGTTTCTGGAGCTGAAAGAGATAACCCCATCTCAGTTCCTTCAGCTTGATCAAGAGAGCAGACTTAGGAGTCTGCCACTGACTATCTGTGTAACCTATGGTAAATCAGGAAATCACTTTCCCACTCTGCCTCAATTTTCTCCTGAAACTAAATGACTATTATAATTCTAATAATCTATGATGCTAAGAACCCTTCAAGGCTTAATTTGCTATGGTGTTGTGATTCTAAAATCCTTTCCAGGTTTGATATTCCATATTCTATGATCTCTAAGCTCATTTACTCCACCCCCTTCCAGCCCTGACTATTTACAATTCCAAGGTCTCTTCCAGTTTTAATGTCCTGTGGTATTATCATTGTGGAAGTCCCCTCCAACTCTGATATTTTATGATTCTATGTAGCTTGTAGAGCAACAGTCTCCAAAACTGCACATACTCCTGTGGGGTGTTTAAGATGAAACATTGGATTGCAGGCAGAAAATATCAGAACTTGTATACATACATGTATGGGCATAGGTATAGGGATAAGTATATGTGTGTATATGTGTATGTGCATATACATATATGTACATGTGTGTCTGTCTGTATGTATATAATATATAAGTATATATACGTATGTATGTGCATGTATATCGTACATGTGCATTTATGTTTATACACACATATATATACATAGGTGTATATATGTGTATTTACTTTTTAATTTAAATGTCTAATAAAGAAATTAGTTTACTAATTTGTAATATGCAAATTGACATTGGTGGCCTCACTTGATCCACATATCAAACAGCCATGTGTCATATATGATTCTTGAGGATCTTGAAAGAAGACAAGCTATTCTATAGCATGGAGGGGCTAACAATGGAGGCTTCTTCACTCACTGGCACATTTTCAGCCTATTTTGACATCACAAATTTACATGTGTCCAATTTAGCAGATTTAGTTATTGTATCATGTAGTTTTAAATAAACTAGCTCTCACAAAATTAATAAGTAACTTAAAAAGATTCCTGCAAAGAAATGTTGCATTGAAGATAATGAGGATGAGACAAACAGCAATGAACAACAAGAAAATGGTAGAGCTGACACTTCTATCTCTGGCAGAGGCTCTTTGCAATCCACATTACCACAATAATCTGAGCAGGTCTGACAAAAGTTCAGCCAAAAAAAATGTGAAATTATCAAGAAGATCATTAGAATTATGGATTTGCATCCACTATATTTAAGGATGAATTTTTCCCTAAGCTAATGGGATTCTTCCGCCAGCCCTGCAACATGGCTCCCTGGCCTTTTGGTCCCAGTCTGAGTTTGCTTCCTGCCCCACCCCTTCCTTTTCAATCTTCTTTCATCCTTCTCTCCCCCTGCCCTGACATACACACTTTGTGTTTCTGCCATTTGTTCACCTCCAAGCAGGGTCTCATTCCCAAAGCCTTGCATGTTGCCCTGAGTCCACTCACCACACTGTCCTGTGCAGCCTCTATTCTAGTCTGCCCAGCTTCTTCCATAAAGACTCCATGAAGCTGCCTGGCCTCAGATAAACTGGTCCCCGAATCTTTCCTGAGTCTTTCCTGAGCCTTCACCTTTACCATGACTGATGAAATAAAAGTTTTCTGGGGGAATGGTTTCATCTTCTCGATAGCACTCATTGAAATAGTCAAGTGGTTGCTACAAGCCCAGCATCCTAGCAATCAAATTACTGAGCGGATTCAGTGTCCTCAAGAACATCATGGACTGTGTGGGCTACATTTCAGTGGAACAGGTATGCTGTCGTTCCGCCATTTTAACTTGCCTATATCTTTAGGCGTTTCCCCACCCAGGTCATCAATGTTTCCTTCAGAGACAGATATGAGATATTCCTGGATGGTATGAGCAAGAGAACCTTATTCTAATACTATGCTTGGAACCTGGCATCAGATTGAGATTGGTACCACATCACTGTGGTATACACCTTCTTGATTTGGCCAAGATACATTTAGGATATAGGTCAATTAGGAGCTGAAAGAGAATTCAGAGATCAAGGCAAGTGCCTGGTCGACATCTCCAAGTCTGGTGGAGTTAAAAATCTATTATTTCCGCAGAGCATGTAGATACCAAAGTAGTCAAGGTTCCAAAAGATAATACCCTTCTTATAAAAATTTTAAAAATATTAAATTAAATTTTAAAAATTATGTCTCCATTGGCTAGATGATTGGTCAGATTGGCATCGCTGCTGCTGATTCTTTTGAGAATATCTATTATCACTTGGTGATGCCATCAAGGCGTAGACAAACTTATATTGTGAAGGCAGGCACAATTTAGTGCTGGAAGATGAAGGTTCCAAAGCTTTTTTAAGGGTTGTTTTAAGGGTTTTTAAGGCATGGTTGTTGTTTTATGCTCATTTATGTGATGAAATCATGAATTTCACATATGTAATTTCTAAGTATTTTTCATTATTTCCTGTGAAGTGACATTTTTATGTAATGTTTCCAACAGTCATGATGGATTGTTGTTCAGCTCCTTTTATCAATGGCAACTGGTATCTAATTGTTGAAAATAAGAAGCAGTGATATTCATCTGACCAATTTTCTTCAGGCATTTCCTTGATGATGGGAATTAATAGGTATTATTATATATTTTTTTCTTTCAGATATTGCTATTAAATAACAAAATTTAAGAAAATCTGAAGTAAAAAAAATAGCTAAAGATAGTATGGAGCCACTACAATTACCAAGACTTTGCAAATTTAGCTTTTGTTGCCAAAAATGTGTGTCACCTATAGAAACTCTCACATCTGTGTGCTTTGAAATTTGCAAATAGAACTTTCTGACCTATTAAAAAATGTCTCAAATAAAGATTTTCAGTGGGTTTTAAATGCATTTCATTAAAATAAGAAATGCAAGTTCTTCCCATTAATTAGCAAGGACCACTGACTGACATCAAGGAAGATGGGATTTTACTAGCCAAATTTTAACAAAAGCCTTTGCATAATGAGTAGGTGGGATTAAAAAATGAGTATCATGGTTTAGTAAGTACGACAACTATGCAATTCCTCCCCCCTCATTCAGATCTTTGTGTCTTTGTGAGTGAGCTTTTTCAGCTATGAGGTCTATTGATGCCAAGTATCAAAATCAACTGACTTCATCATTAGATTGCCCTCACAAAATCCTAAGACAAGATTTTTTAAATGCAGCACACTAATATGATTGTCATTATTCCATTACAGACCTTTGTATCATAATATTTTTCAGCTTTGAAATCTATTGTAGACAAGTATAGAAATAAATTGAACTTAATACCAGGTCGTAGACTCTCTGTATATAAAGTTTTAAAAAATAATGAATTATATTATTAATATAATATTAAAGCAAAATAAGTTTTTGCCATTAATAAATCAAGTAATGCTTATTTCATAGCTCCCCATCTTTTTTACATTTCAATTTTGTGTATATTTTACAACGTGACATCCTATATTAGTGTGATAGTAAATATATAATGCTAAGCGTCCGAATCTTATTTCATTGAAAACGAGAACCTCCAGATAAAAGAGCTCCCTTTAGCACTTTGGGTCAGCTCCTCATCTACAACTTACAGACTTAGAGAGTTGCCTAAAGCGAAGGTGTGGGCCCCATTACTGTACCAACACTACTGACAGGCCTGAACCAGATTAAAATATAACTGGGAAATATTTAACAAAATAAATAAAAATACAATAGATCATAGATAATGTAAACATGTGGTTTTCTAAGTCAAAATGCAACCCATGGAGATCCTTTTGTATGGCTTAGTAACCCTCATGTCTTTGTGAGTTTAACATCTCTAGCCTAATAAGAGTTTGAAGTCACTTTGTTGTTGTCGTGGCTGTTATTCAGTCCTTTTAGTTGTGTCTAATTCTTTGTCACTCCATTTGGAATTTTCTTGGCAAAGATACTGAAGCAGTTTGCTATTTCCATCTCCAGCTCATTTTAAAGATGAGAAAACTGAGACAAATTGAGGATAAGTGACTTGCCCAGGGTCACACAGCCAGTAACCGTCTCAGAGATAGACTCAAGAAAATGACTCCAGGCCCAGCAATCTCTCTGCTCTGGCACCCACCTACCCTTTAAGTCCCTTACCCAGTTCATAGAGCTGGTTTGTGTCAGATATAGGATTTGAACCAGGTCTGTGTGGTTCCAAGTATGTTTTTTTTAAATTATCTACCACACTGTGCTGTGCAAATGTGTCATTTACAAATATAGATAGATAGAGATAGAGAATCTATGCTCGTTTTCCCCCCAAGAACAGTATTCAATTGAAAAGAAAAAGTTCAGAGATCATTACTATAGAGAACAGAGTTTTCCAGTGATAAAATCTAGATTCAAATCCTAAACAACTTAGGATTGTAATCTTAGGAAAACCAGTTAACATTGTTCCTCCTCAGTTTCTTCATCTGTAAATGAAGCCATTGGATTGGTTGATTACAAAGACTCCTTGTAGCTCTAAATCCTATGATTTTCCCCAAAGCTTAGAATATGTCCCAGACAAAAAGATTATATGTATGTACATGTATGTATGTGTAGGTACATATGTATAAACATATATATGTACCCCCAAATATTTAGAGCTGTGCTTGTAATAAAAGTATATAGCTATACTCATTAGAATGTGAATTCTTTGAGGGCAGGAACCATAGTTGTACCTTCATTTTATTTTCATTTTAATTTTTGAATCCCTAGTCCTTAGCACAGGGCCTGGCACAGAGTAAACCCTCCATAAATGTTGGATGACTGGTAACAAAATACTGTCAATAAAAGACCAGAAACAAAGTGGGTGACTGTTGATTGAGGAACTTTGGAACAAATTGTGATGTGGTAGTGTAATGCAAGATCACTGGCACGTTAGGGATGACAAATAGGAAGAATTCAGAAAAATACAGGAAGACATTTAAATTTGATACAAATAAAGTAAGCAGATCCAAGAAAACTATAACTACCAAGGATGCTAATGAAGTGAACATTAAAAACAAACAGAAAACCAGTGCTATGTAACAGTGATGATCAGTCTTGGCACCAGAGAAGAATAAATGAGAGAGGCGCCATGGTATGGGGGGTAGGGGTGGGAATAGACACTTGGGGGAATGGTGAAAACACTGGACTTTGACTCAAGAAGGTTCAAATTCCCCCCACTGTCAATGACTATTTGTGCAAGTGTGGGCAAGTCTCAACCTCTGTGAGCCTCTATTTCCTCGTCTATACAATGGGGACAAGTGCTCCTGCCTGAAAGGGTTGTTGTGAGAATTAAATGAATTATTATAGATAAAATCCTTTTTTTTCAAATGTTAAAGTCATATATATTTTAGCTATGTTTCTTATTATTTATTACAAAAATAGGCTAATAATTTGGGTAAAGGTTGTAGACAGGAAATTGGTCAGTCAAAATAGGCACATATAGCATCAGTGAAACATTTAAAAATATGCATGAGAGTTCAGAAAGATATACTCAGGAAGGATAATTTTGTTATTATCAAGTTAAATTTAACAAATACCTCAAAAAACTACTTAATGTAAGTGTGCAGTTTCTTCTTTTTCTTTTCTATTTACATTTAATCTCTAACTCTGATGCTCTATAAGTTCATGAGCAAATATGGCCCCCGAGTCACTTATGCCAGTTATAATATGGTAAACAACCCAGACTAATCTTTGTATCAAAGTCTCAGAGACAAACTGACAAAAATTTGTGGTGCCCTATGTTTGTTATTAGGATTTCTATGAGGCCAAGTGGCTCAGTGGGGAAAGGAGAACAAGCATCTACATAGCACCTACTATGTGTCAGGCTCTGTGGTAAATGCTTTTGGCAAATATGATTTCATCTGATCCTCCTTCAACAGTTTTGGAAACTAAGGCAAACAGAAGATGTGTCTTTCCCAGGATTGCACAGCTAGTAAGTATCTGAAGCTAGATTTGAACTCAGGTCTTCCTGACTTTAGGCCTACCCCTCTATCCACTGAGCCACCAGTTGTCACATTCTTGTTGATATTTGGTTGTTTCAGGAGTGACCCCATTTTGGGTTTTCTTGGCAAAGATATCAGAGTCGTTTGCTATTTCTTTTTCCAGTTCATTTTACAGATGAGGAAACTGAGGCAAACAGGTTTAAGTGACTTGCCCAGGGTCACACAGCTAGTAAGTATTGGAGGCCAGATTTGAACTCAGGAAGATGAGTCTTCCTGACTCCAGCCTTGGTGCTCTATCTACTGTGCCACTTAGCTGCAAAGAGCATTGGGTCTGGAGTCAGAAAGTATAGGTTCAAATCCTGCTTCTGTCACTACCCTTGTGACCCAGGACAATTCGTTTTCTCTCTCTGGACCTCAGTTTCCTCTTCTATACAGTGAGGGGAATTGGACTGAATAATTTCTGAGATCCCTTCCAACATGATTCTGTGATATCCAGGAGTGCTTGCCACGATATTGAAGAATCACAGTCATCTTCCTAAGATAAGAGGCCCTGTCCACACATCTAAGGACAACAGCATCATTGAAGAAGCCAGGATAAACTTAGGGGAGGATTTCCCAGAGGTTGGTGAGCAATAGTAATTGTGAACCCTGCTAAGATTAGAGTCAGATTCTAAGAAAATCCCTCTATCAGTGTCTTCTGGGAACCAGATGAAGCTCAGCCTTTCATATGGGCAGATGTGCTACATGCTGTTGATTGGAAGAGAAGGAAGAGGGTGGAAAAGATGAGAAATGCTTCACTCTGTATTGCTAGTAGCTTCCCCTTTCGGGACTGGAGGAAATGAAGTTGGCTTGTTTTTTTTTTTTTTCCTAATGAAATCTTTATAATTCCTCAAAGGAGGGCTGGCCTGCGCACGTTATTGCTTATGAAAAGGTTCAAAGTAGAGTCTTTTTGGCAAATTATTTTACTCTGTACTCTGTTGAATTATCTTTGATTTGAAAGACATGTGATTTCTTTACTGTGGCTACTCCCTCAACCAATGGGGAGCCTCCTCTGTTTCCTTAGGCCGGTAAACAATCTGTGGTAACTGAGGGCCTGCCATAGGTCTTAGCCCTTCTATATAAAAGCTTCTCTTCTTACTAAATCATGTGAACTGCCCGTACGCTCACATGCCAGGTGAATCTTCAAGTGTCTAATGTGTTCCTTGACCCTATCTTAAAAGCATGTTAAAATTAATGATTCTTACACCATTTCTATAGCTCTTTAAAGCATGTGAAGCTTTTCTCTTAGCAATTCTGTGAGACAGAAAGGAAAAATACTACTATTCACACTTTTCATGAGGAAAGCAAAGAGATTAGGTGACTTGTGCAGTCATACAGGGTATAATCTCCAGAAGTGAGAGCTAAACCCAGATTCTCAGACTCCAGAGGCCAAACTCTTTTCACTACATTCCGTTGACCAGTCACTAGGTTTTACGTATGCCAAAAGATCTAGATTCCAATACCAGCACTGATATTTACAACCTGTGTGAAAAATCTTTGGGACTCAGTTTCCTCTTCTGGAAATGGAAAACTCAGGTTTGATGATCTCTTCCAGCTCTAAATCCTATGATGTTAATTACTTGGGAGGTTTTCCTCTGTTCTTACTCGTACTTATATACTTTCTGATTTTAATCCAGACCAAAAGGTTCAGAATGAGACAAGATGTAGCCTTTGTGTTTATGTGTATGTTCGTTTGACTAGACAGAACAATCCCTACTAGGCTGTCTGGGGGACTCTCAGGTGGCCCCAGGGGCTGCAGAGACTGTCTCACTGGAGTTGCTGAATTCAGGCAGAATTTCAGGAGTAATGAATGCATTCACAAGGGAACCTGCCATCTCATGATCATGATCACCCCTTTGTCTGACTATTGGGGATCCCCTCCCACGAGCCCCCTTTAGACCTCTTTGGGTCCCCTGTTTCAACCTCTGTTTGGCTTGGATACCTCTGTGACTTTTTTTTGGTCTTGAATACTCTTCTTTTTTTTCATTCCCTTCATTTTCCTGTTGTTAGTAGCAGCTTGAAATAAACAGGGTTAAGCATTAATTAAAATCATACTGAATTTTTCACGTAACAGTTGCTTCATAATTGTTTATTGAATAAGTGAATGAGCAAATGGTCCTTTTAAGGAAATTTAGCTGATAAAAGTCTCAGGACACTAAGAATTGTATCCAGGGCCCTAGAAAAGGAAGAAGTTCAGGAGGTATATTTGAGGAACCTGAAAAATGGAGGTTTAAAAAGCAGCTCCCAACACCTGGACTTCTCTGCTTGGGAGCTGGAATGACTGTTGGGTTACCTGGTACCTGCCAGAATTCCCTACTGTATGAGTGTTTAAGAAGGATTTCTTTTTGTAATTAGGCACCAATGTACAAAGTTAGGGCTAGAGAAAGGATTAAAAGTTAGAAATGAAAGAGAAGATCAAATTCCCAGAGACGAGAGAACAGCAAAGTGCTAAAGTTGCAGAAGAAATTGCTGTGTGTGTATGTGTTGGTGTATGTGTATATGTATATATTACATATAAAGAGGTTTAAATGTATATATACGCACACATATATAAATGCTACAGATTCATATACATATAATTTATAACATATTTACCGTGCTACACCTACATATCTACTATGCTATACACAAACATGTTGTTGAGATATATGTGGATGAGTTATATAAGTGTTTATGATACAGTATACCATTATACATGGTAGTGAGAAGAGGATCTGCATATACATATTATTTATGTGTGTGTATATGTATATTATATGTATATATATATGGATACTGTGTATATATGGAAATTATACATATGTGTGTGTTTGTGTATGTGTATATTCTTTCCTCCTATCTTGTCTCTGTCACCAGTTATCTCTTTTCCTTCTTTGTTCCTTTTGTGTGTGTGTGTGTGTGTTTCAACAGGATATACTTAGAGTCAGAAGAGGGCTGGGTTCTTCCTCTACCTCAGAGATC
This sequence comes from Trichosurus vulpecula, assembly GCF_011100635.1. Taxonomy (NCBI): domain Eukaryota; kingdom Metazoa; phylum Chordata; class Mammalia; order Diprotodontia; family Phalangeridae; genus Trichosurus; species Trichosurus vulpecula. Next base: position 9,964,731 of record NC_050575.1, on the reverse strand, counting down.
CATTAGCCATTAGCATCATTAGCAGGGCAACTCACTTAAATTCTCTGAGTTTCAGTTTCCTCATTTATAAAATGCGGAAAATAATATGTGTGTTTTATGCCTCATAGGGCTGCTGTTGCAAGGCATATGCTTTGGAACCCTTAAACATTATGTGAAATCTAAGTTGTTAATAATATTAATAATGACCAAAGATAATTTTTATCATAATCTTTGTTACTGCTTTTTCAGAGATGTTGTAAAAGGGATTCCTATTTCAGGCCTAGATTGGGCTATGCTTGCCTCAGATTTGCATTAACTGTGTGACCCTGGAAAGTCACTTAGTCTCTTCTCTGAATGACTTTGGAGGACATCAAACTCAATCCCCTTGTTTCACAGCTGAGAAATATGAGGCCCAGAAGGATTAAGTGATGTTCCTGGTGTCATATAGCTAATAGATATTTGAGGCAAGATTTGAACTCAAATCTTCCTGACCTTATGTCATTCTAGTATTTTTCTGCTTTTCCTGGAACTTCTAGATGGGAGTGTCATAGAAGGCCAAGGAAGATGATTATACTTGATACACAACAGACATCCCAAAAGGACCTTAGAAGTGCTTTAATCCATTATTTCAGATCTTTTATAGAAGTAGAAAGGATATTACTCGCTTTAATTGGAAAAAAAGGTTTTGATAATAATGTTATATAGATATCTGTTTGTTTTTCAACTATTTGATTTGCTTGGTCAAATTCCTTGGTAGTTTACTAGAGAAGGTTCTTATATCAAAGCCATAAGAATTCACACTCTTACTGCAGACCTAGTTCTCAGGATTTCGAATATTTTTATTAATACATATAGTAGCAAAAGCCATACGTAAAGAACTAGGTAAATGCATTCTCACATACCATCTCTTTTGATATCATGTAAGGCAGGAAGACAAAAGATCCTCATCTTTATCTTATAGAAGCAGCTAGGTGGAATAGTTGATACATAGCTGGGCCTCAATTCAACAAGACCTCCATTCAAATGTGACTTCAGACACTTAACTAACTGTGGTACCCTGGGTGAGTCACTTAATCTCTGTCTGTCTCATTTTCTTCAACTGTGAAATGGTATTATTAATTCCATTATTAATAGCACCTACCTCCCAGGGTTGTTGTGAGGATCAAGTTATATATACATCTCTCTGTTGTTGTGAGGATCAAATTATATATACATCTCTCTCTGTCTCTCTCTCTCTCTCTCTCTCTGTATCTATATATATATATATATATATATATATATATATATATTATGTATGTATAAAGATATATATGTATATACATATATGTCTGTTGATCTATATCTATCTTTCTCTCTATCTATATCTATCTATAGATATGGATATGGATATGGATATGGATATGGATATGGATATGGATATAGATATAGATATAGATATAGATATAGATATAGATATAGATATAGATATAGTAAAGAGCTTAGCACAGTGCCTGGCACATAGTGGAAGCTTAATAAATGTTTGTTTTCTTCTTTCCCTATGGATGATAAAAACTCAGACACCAACTTGTTCAGGGTCATAGAATAAATCAGTAACAGAATGAAGACAATTAAAAAACATATCAGACACTGACTTTATATTAGGTACTAACAAAGCAATGGCATAGAGGCTTGAGAAAGGCCTGGATTTGAATCCTGCCTCTGACAAAAAAGTCTTGGCACACAGTAAGCACCTTAAATGCTTGTTGCCTTCATATTGACATACTGACAATGGGACTGTGGGCAAATTACTTAACCTCTCAGTGTTAGAAGGAACTTTTGAAGACTTTGCATTGTTGTTGATAATCCACATTAGGAGCAGATTAATAAAACAAGGTCCCTTTTCTCATAGAGCTTGAATTCAAGTATAGGGTAGACATGATATATGCGAACAATTATAATACAAATTAGATCACATATCTACGAAAGAAATGTGATATTCTTAGATAAAAACTTTACTCCTAGGGACTGCATTCCAACAAATAAGTCCCTTTTAGGTCCACTTAGAAGGTTAGAACAACCAGAAATGGAATGGATTCCATGTGGCATATTGAGAAAAAAATGTAACTCCTTATCTTTCCCTTCCCTTCCCTTCCCTTCCCTTCCCTTCCCTTCCCTTCCCTTCCCTTCCCTTCCCTTCCCTTCCCTTCCCTTCCCTTCCCTTCCCTTCCCTTCCCTTCCCTTCCCTTCCCTTCCCTTCCCTTCCCTTCCCTTCCCTTCCCTTCCCTTCCCTTCCCTTCCCTTTCCTTCCCTTCCCTTCCCTTCCCTTCCCTTCCCTTCAGTTCCATCACATCCAAGCCCTGGCTCTGAGACCCATTTTGTGACTTTGGATAGGCCACATGCTATTTGAAGGACTCATCTCAAAAATAAAGGAATAGTAATACATCATTTCTAAAACATTTTTCCACCTGTGACATTCTATGATTCCCAAGTTGCTTTTGTAGGTGATTCTCTACTATCCCAAAATTCTGAGATACCATAAAATTTTCATGTTTTTTAGGTACTGTGATAGTAAGCTTTTTGAGCTGGATATGTGATGACTCTCAGTTGTCAAAGCTTGGGGTCCAACAACGTTCTCACAACTGCCAAGGTGATGCATGAAAGCAGCATTGCCTTTGGTTGTCCGGCGAAGGGTTGTCACACTGAGAGAAAGGTTGGGCCCTGAGTCCGTCATTAAGAGAGGGTAATCATATATGAGGGCTAAACTTTCTTTCGAATTTGTGCTCATTGTCATACTTTGACTGTGCACCAAGGGGTACATGTGAACACTGAGTGCCATTCTCTGAAAGCATTTGCACAGGTCACTCAAAGGTCCCCCAGACGCCTCCTAACACAGAGCATCTTTCATTATTTCCAGCAGCACAAAAGGAATCAGGGACAGTATTAAATATAATTACCATGCACCAGGCTAATAAATAGCATTTTTATCCTCTATGCTTTTATAGAGGCAAGGAAACCTCGGTGTGGCCTTTTAGGTCATATAATCCCTCCCTTTTTCTTTTTATCTTTCCAGCCTGAGCAGATGGAGACCAGGGCTCTCGAATTACCATTCTTCCTTTCTGACTTAGAGCTCCTTCCCAGCTTAATGTAGACTTTTCCTTTTAATCAGTGTTCCCATGTCCACTGATTCCCTCCCTACCCAACCCCCTGCCATTTCTTTTGCCAGAGTATGTGATTCTGGGGGGCCTTGAACCACATGAGACCTACATTCCTTTTTTTGTACTAACTTCCCTGACATACAAATGAAAATGCATACTCAGATGACTTCTTTGCCTACCCCTAACCCCCAAACCCAGGAAAGTCCTTTTTCCCACTTGAACTTTCTCAGACAACCTTGCTTGGACATCTATCTCATTGTATCTTAGCTATCTATGTACTCTTCCTTTCCCCAAATAATAATGTAAATTCCTCAAGATAAGAGCTTATGTTATGTTTATCCTTGTCTTTCCAGGGCCTAACACAGACCTTTCTATAAAAGCTTGCTGAGTTAAATCACTCCACTTTACTAGCATAATGTCCAGAGTCCTCATTTCTGTACAGCCTTACAGTTTACGATTGATTTTTCTCATAACAATCTTCTAGGAGAAGCTATGAAAGTACACCTGACTCCATTTCACAAAAAATCAAACTGAGGCAATTGGAGGAGTTAAATTATTTCATAGCTAATAACTGATGCAACCAGGGCTTGAGTTGAGTCAGGATTCCAGACGTCAAATGCATTTTAATTCCTCCCCCCTCCACTGTCTTACCATGACTTCCATTTCTTACCATGAACCAGGCTTCCATACCACTCCCTTCAGTCTCCTCATGATGGCCCCACTCTCACACCATCCTGACCTCATCAACAAACTGAAAAATTGGCCTCTAGCCCTGGTTATGGGTCAGGAGTCTTGGATCTTGCCAGGAACCAGCATCATGCACCAATGACACTTTTTCTTTGCTCTCCACTATGCATCCTTGCAGTATTCTTTCTCCATCCCCTTCCCTTCTTTTACTCCTTTATTTGTTATCTCCTCATACTAGGATGTGTGCTCTTTGATGGAAGGGTGTTCCTTGCTTGCTTGCATTTGTATTAGTAGCATTTATCAGAGTCTCTGGCAACATTTAATAAATTCTTTGTCCATCTCTCTGTATCTCTAGCTATGTTTTTATCTGTCTCTCTTTATCTGTGTCTCTATCTCAGTTCTGTCTGTCTCTGTCTCTCTCTATCTCCATCTCTCTTCCCTCTGAGTATCATTTTCCTCATAATATTTTACACTAAATCTGCTGCCTTTGTGCCTCTCCATTGACCATCTCACAGGTCTGGAATGCACTACCTCCTTACCTCCAACTTCTAGAGTCCCTTCCTTCCTTTGAGACTCAGCTCAAGCACCATCTTCTGCATGAAGTCATTTCTGTGCCTTCCCCAACTGTCAATGCTTTCCCTGAAAAACGACTTTATATTTAACTATTTAACATATATGTATATATTATGCATTATAATATAATGTATATAATATATACTTGTTTTTGCATTTGTTCACTTTATTTTAATGCTACATATACAGGGTGTTCCTAAAGTCTGGACACAAAGGCAAAAGGCATATTTTAAAGAAATGAAATGATTGAAATTTTCAACAACATTTTATTTAATTGGAATATTAACAAATAACATCTTCAACTTCAAATAACATCATATGATTTCATATTCATATTCTAAGAGTGAATGTGCTAAAATTGACGGCAATGGGGAGTTATTGAGGTATTGCATCGAGTTCATGTGAATCTTGCAAAATGCATCAACCTTTGCATGACAAGTGATGGAACAATATTGAAGATGTTATTTGCTAATTGCTAATTATTATTGCTAATATTCCAATTAAAGAAAATATTGTTGAAAATTTCAATCGTTTCATTTCTTGAAAATATGCATTTTTGCCTACATGTCTAGACTTTAGGAACTCCCTGTATTTATTTATGTACTTGTTGTTTTTCCTATTAGAAGATAACCTCTTTGAATGCATGAAGGGATTTTTTTTCTTTGAACTTGCAACTGCAGGGTATGTCACAGAATAGGTGTTTAATAAAGACTTCTTGATTGATTACTGGGTTGATTGGTTTTCAAGCATCTGAAGGGCTGTCTATTATATGGAAGAGGGAATGGATGTAAGTAAGAAGAGGTATGAAGTACGTTTAAGATTATGGTAAGTAAAACTTCCTAACAATTAGAGCTGTCCAAAATTGGACCTGACTGCCTTAGGAGGAAAGGTTTTCCTCTTCACAGGAGACCTCAAGGCAAAAGTTGGATGACCATTTTGAGGGTAAGTTTTAGAGAAGATTCTAGTTTAGGTTTGAGCTGAAGTAGATGGCCTCTGAGTTCCCTTCCAACTCCAAGATCCTGTGACTTGGATGATAACAGAAATATGAGCTACGACTTACCTGCAGTGTAGCCATAAAGCCAATGAATGTCAGAGCCAGAATGCAAAGCCAGGTCCCTTATTCTAAGCTTTTTCTTAGCACACAATCCTTAGAATTCTAGTGAACACTTGCTTTGGGTCATTCAATTAAAAAAAACTGAACTTATTTCTTTTAATAGGACCACGTAGGAGCAACAAATCATGAAATACCAAGAGAGGACTCTTCCTACTCAGCAAGTTTTAGTCTACATAGCCCGTGGATAGAGTCCCCTCAAATTTAATCCAACATGGATCATTAAACTCTTCTTATTTGCAAAGAGTGTATCTACTGTTTCCTGATAAAAACCAAGATAAATTAGGCATAGTTCATGTCATCATAGAATTTACAGCAGTGCAGAAGATGTTAGGAATGCAAATTAGTGAATTCTAAGTTTTTCTAAATATGATCAATAGAAAGGTAGAATTAAGGAACTGAAATTAGAGGAGGAAGAGATCATTGCTTACCAGAAAGATCCAGGAAAGACTTTATGGAAGAGGTGGTAGCTGATGTAGGCCATGGAAGATAAGCATGATGTCAAAAGGCAGAAGTAAGAGTGAATATAGTCAAGGTATACTGTACAGTAACCAAAAAGTAAAAGCCTTCACAGGATCTTTAACAGAATATTGTTGGCAAAAACTTAGGAGAAAAAAATGAGTAATTGAAGAACTATTTGGTTGATGTCAAGACTTTGCACCAGTGCTGATGTAGGTCATGGATTAGAGACAAAGTCCCTGGTTAGTCATTCTCCCATATTCAAATAAAATAGTTCTGGGGACAATGGAGATGGACTAAAGAGGAAGAGGTAATTGGGCCAGTCAGGAATCATTTCAGGGAGTCATTCTGAAAGATGTGAAATAATTCACATGTAACAAGATGAAAGGAAGATCAAGATGAAAGGTTTCCAGAAGATGAGTAAAGAGTCAAGACAAAGCAAGTCACTAGATCCTATGGTGACAGCTGAGCCCTGACCTAGTTTCAAACTTAAAGCAGGGGTGCTCATTAATTGGAAAGGTGTTAGGTGTAGGTATTTACATTTTTGCTTCACCTCCACTGCCATCGCTGTGTGGATGAATGACTCAGAATGTTAAGAGACTTGGAACCAAGAAAGAATGAAGGCAGATCCAAACTATGTCTCTGAAAGAATGATCCAATAAATGTGACAAACAATTTATTTTGTTATGGTGACCAATGGGGCTAAATTGAATGGAGACTTGGAGTGAGTATGGTTGGCCTCAATATGAACCAAACTAAGAATATGAAGCATAGTACTATGTCTGGTGACTTAATAGAAGCTTTGAAGATCATCCTCTCATTACTGTCCCAACCTTTGCCAAAATTGGGAAAGAATGCAGCAGGATTCTAAAGCTTGATTCCTGGTTATTTGATATTAGTGTCTCATGATGTGAGGGTTATTATACAACAGAAGAGGAAAAAAGACCTTGGAAAGGAATGATAACACATGGAATTACGTTTACTGCTTGAATATAAAACCAAGTTGAATTCACTTTTCCAGTGACCCACAATGAAAAGGGAACTTAGTTGAATCTTATAGCATCCCATCGCAAAACAACAGCTCATATTTTTGTAGAGGCAGCTGGGTGTAAAAATGGATAGAGCAGGGGTCCTGGAGTAAGGAAGACCTGAATTCAAAACCAGTCTCAGACACTTAATACTTGTGTGACTACAGGCAAGTCATTTGAGCTCTATCTGCCTCCATTTTCTCAACTGTAAAATGGGGATAATACTAGTACCTACTTCCCAGGTTTATTGTGCTGATTAAGTGAGATAATATTTGTAATGTGCACAGTGCCTGGCACATAGAAGGTACTTAAATTCTTTCTCCCTCCACTTTGCATATGAATAATAAGAACAAAAATTATAAATCTGTGGGGTAAAAGAAAGTTCAGAAAAAAGGAAACAAATATTGCTTGGGATGGATAGGACAATGATAACAGACAACAGCAAGACATTTCAAGTATTAAAATATTATTTTGCTTTCATATTTCTTTGCCAAGTGGAGTAGCCTTTGGTATGGAAAGGATAGAATAAAAGGATTTGGCAAGGAACTGCCAGGAAATGCAGGTACTCAATGAGTTCAACTTCCTAGAATGAGTTGAGTTCCATCTTATTCTACTGAATGCCCTGAGAAATGTTGTTATTGAAAAACTGTGGGTGATTTGTAAAGACTATAGGGATAGAGCAGTTCAACAGTCCTGATTCTACTCTCTTTTCCTTAAAAAAAAAAGAATGGTTTGCACACTATGGGCAACTGAGCAACTGGTTCCTTGCAAAACTCTAGAATGCCTTATTTAGAAAATGTTTTGAGGGACTTAGAGAAGTAAAACCATTTTAGATTAATCAAGGGCAGATCATGTCAGACTAATTCCATTTCCTCTTCTGACAGGGCTTCAAGCCTGGTAGATCAAGGTATGTTGTAAATACAACATATTTAGATTTCAGCAAAGTATTTGACAGTGTCTCTCATGTCTTCTTGGTAGAAACACGTAGAAGGAGGTAGACTGAATGATAGTAAAATTAGGCAAATTCAGGAAAGGTTGAATGATGTAGCCTAAGTATTAAAGTACTATTTTGAGTTGTAGATATCACAATTCAGAAAGGACATAGATAGGACATAAATAAACTGCAGAGCATCCGGAAGAGGGCAACTGTAATACTTAGGAGGATTACAAACAATGCCGTAACAAGGTCAGTTGGAAAAATAACCAAGTCTTTAGCATAATAAAGAAAATGAGTCTTAAAGTATTTTAAGGACTGTTATATGAAGAGGGAATAAGACTTGTTCTACTTTATGTAGGAAAACAGAACCGGAAGAAGGCAGATTTAGGGTTGATAAGGAGAAAATTTACCTATAATTAGAGATTTCAGAAACTTGAATGAAGTCCCTGAAGACAGTAGGTTCCTCACTTTAACTAAAGTCTCTTAGTTGGGTTGGACTAGATTTGAACCTCTTCTAACTCTTAGATTCCACAAAGCCAAATTAAGCATTTATTAAAAACCTTTTATGTGCTAGGCTCTGTGCTAAATTCTGGGTAGATGATGAAAACACTCTGGCCCCAAATCCCTACCCTCCAGGAGCCCACAGTCTAAAGGGGGAGGGGCACATAAAACAACTATGTACAAACAAGGTATGAATATGATAACTTGGAGACAATAGCAGTTAGAAGTCATTAACTTTAAGGGGGATCAGGAAAGGTTTCTCATAAAAGATGTGAAAATTTGTGGAGCACTGGCTCTTCCTAGGCCAAGATTACCCTTCTCTCTTACAAGAGCTTACCTAATCAGTAACATATCAGATCTGCTCAGGCTAGAGCTGATACCAATGGATTTCAAAAGTGGTGCTTCTAAATGTAAATGATGCTGAATGCCCACTCTTCAGGGATATTCTAGTTTATCCCAGGGTGATATGAGGTTAAAATGAAATTATTATCTAGAGGCAAAAGGCCCTTAGAAGCCATCTAGTCTAATCCTGTTCTTTTTGTAGAAGAGGTAACTGAATTATAGAGAGGTTCAATGACTTTCCCAAATTGACATTACTTTACATATCTAACACAAGATTTGAACCCAGAGTCTTAGACTCCAGAATCTGGGATTTTTCCATCATACTATGAATCCTACTTCAACTATGAAGTTGATCAGATTGCCTCTAAGGTACCTTATAGCTCTGATCAAAGCAATACAGATATTCAGTGGTTATAAATTCCATAGCATTTGACATTCTCTGATAAATAATCTCACTCCACAGGTACTGAGTATGTACTGATTTTTTCTTTTCCTGTATTTGCCTTTCAAACCTTTTTGGTTGAAGCTAATGAGAAAGCCACACCCTGTGCTGCTAAACCATTTCCTGTTTGGATAAAGACTGCATCTCTAACTAAATCGGAGAATTGATTGTAGTAAAACGCCAACCAAGATGGAAGCAATATTTTTTCTGGAGGCTGACCTTGGTTGGATTGAATGTGATCCACCAGAAGTGGAAAATCTCAAAGTTGGAAGAGTCTTCAGAGACCATCTAACACAAGTCATATAATCTATCCATAAATAATAGTTTTCTTTTCTACAGCACCCCTGAGAAGTCATCACCTAGTTTTTGCTTAGAAGCTCACTACCTACCAAAATAGTCCATCTCACTTTGGGCATCTCTGTTAGAAAGTTTCCCCTTATTTTGAACCAAAATATGACTCTGCAACTTGCAACTATTACTCCTAATTCCACTCTGAAAACTAGTAGTACAAGCAAAATTTCTTTTTCCCTATGAGAGCTCTTCAAATACTGGAACAAAACTTCAATTGAAAAATTCAATCCAACAAATTTTGTTAGGTCTTGGAAAATAACCACCATTATTATTGTTTTGATGGAAAACTGTCTGAAATCCAATTTGTAATTTGAGATGTTAAAGGAGGAAACTATCCCCTCCTACTGTAATCTTGATAGTTGAGGTAAGATTAGACTCCCCTCATTCCTTTCTACTGTTTCCCCCACCCATGTCCGCTCTCCTTCTGCCTCTCTGGCTTCCCTGCCTGCCATAACATGGTCAATATCATGCTACACTTTATTTTGTCCTATCATGTGCTCAGACATTAGAAACAAGTTCTTCCCACCGTGGCAACAGTGTCTGTTTATGCGTATTGGATAGATGTAAATCAGGCATTTGTATTTTGGAGACTGCCTGTAACGGGGCCCCAAAACTGCCCCCATTGGCTATTACAGACTCTCCTTTGGTAAATTAAAGTATGCTGGCTCTTGAGAGCATATGGTGATCAGATGTTGGCTTTGCATTCTGTCAAAATTCATGGTTAGGTTTACTGGGCCAGTACTGTGAGATCCAATCTGAGGTGTCATAGAAAGAAAAACAAAAAGGAGGGGAGGGAGAATGAAGAGAAGAGGAGTGTATAAGAGAGGATAAGAGAGGACAAAGGAGGAAGAGAAAAAAAGGAGAAAATAGAGAGGAAAGAAGAGGAGAGGAGAATAGAGGAGAGTGTCAGGAAGGGAAAGGGAGTGCATCTGTAAGGGAGCTTAGAGATCATCAAGCCTAACTCCTCTGTTTTAGAGATGAAAAACTGAGCCTCAAGGAGATTAAGTGGCTTGCTCAAGGTCAAAATGAATAGTAAATAGTAAAGCCAGAACTTCATCACCATATCCCTTGACTTTTTGTCCATTTTATGCTGCCTCTCCATAATATCACCCTCATTCAGAAAAATGCCCACTGGAAATCCCCCATATCCTGCTTAGAGTGAGATACAGTCACAAAAGTCAAAGAATTATGTTAATTGTTATGAAAGATCTCTTTTAAGTTCATAATCTTAGGTGGACTGTGCTTCTAAAATCACTGTGTACTCTGCTAAATTTGCCAGTTTGCTAGTGAAAGTAGAGTAGTCTTTCAGTAAAAAAAAAAAAAAAAAAAAGATACTGCTAATGAAAGAAGAAAAGCACTAAGGTCCTAGGCCCTTACTTCTTGGATCCAAACTCTAGATGATGGCTTTGAGGAAATGCTGCATTAAAAGTAACTTGATTTTTGTAGCGCTGTTTCATTTTTATAATTGGGTATTTCAAATTTTCTATTACAAACCAAGAATTGATAAGGATCAACACTAACTTATTTTTTAAATTATGGCTAGAGTAGAATGTCAGAGCTAGAAGGGATCATAAGGCTATGGAATGACCAAATTTGAAAAAAAAAGTCTTAGAATCACTGAACCATTAAAGGTCAAACCTAAAAGGGAAAAAAGAATCAAAACCACACAATATCACAACTAGATGGGACCTTAGAATCATGGAAAAGAATGAGAAAGTTAGAAAGTGAAATAAAACAGAATGTTAGATCTGAAAAGAAGTTTAAAGTCCTCAAGACATAGTATGTCAGAGCTGGAAGGTGTTATCTGATGGTGGAACACAGAATGTTAACTGTCTAAGCAGTCTAAACACATTAGAACATAGAATGTGATGCTTGCAATGGGCCTAAGAACCATATTATTTTGGAATTGACAATGAACTTAAAGATCATCTAACCTAACTCCCTTTGAATACAATGCCTTTTAAAATAGATGCAATTTATTTTAGCAATAAAATATTATTTTCTCTAAATGAAAATAATATAAGAAGCTGATAAATGGCATTACCTCAATAATTTTTTGACAGAATACAAAGATAGTACTTTGAGTAGAGATGAGGGAAAGAAGGGGCTGATCAAAGGCAGGTATTATAAAGAATCACTAGTTCAGTTGGGTGTTAGGCCTGTGCAGAATCTGGATAGAGGCAGGCATATGGTCCCAAGGAAGCTTCCATCCATAAAAAAATAGTTAAAGCCTGGGAAGGCATAGGTAAGATCAGACTGTAGATGTAAAAGTTAGCTGAGGATAGGTTGCACATGTGTATAAATAGCCAGAGGACAGAAGTGAACAGTAGAAGACCAGAAGGCAAACTCATAAGCAGGCATAGGCAGTTAAAAAGGCACCAGAAGACCTCTTCTGTCTGAGTCATAGTCAACTGAAGCAAAGGTAGTCTGATACTCTGGATAGCTCCCTTAATGAGAAATTGCTCTGACAGCTCCTGAGTACATCTGAAAACTTATATGCTGAGAGCCATAGTGATGCAGTAGAGTCTGAATAGATAAACACTTAATGCACCAAATGAAGTAGGATCACAACTAGGAATTGTGGAGGAGGCACAATTGGAAAATGGTTCCAGGCGTTTTGTTTTTTCCCTCCTTGTTACAAGCATGTATAGTCACGCACAACAAATTTCCATATTTGCCATGTTGAAATAAGAAAAAAAATTCATTTCTTGATTGAAAGGAAGAGTCACATCTTCTGGCCTAACAAAGTTTACATAGGGTTTCCATGTTCTTTAAGTATTAGGAAGGCTGATAAATTTTTCATCATTGCATGACCCAATTATGAATAGTTAATATCTTGTCAGTTATTTGTCTTCCTTTATTTCTGCAGTATGTTTGGTAATTTTATGTATATAATTAACTAATGTATCTTGGCAGCTTGACTGCTAAGTTCTTCATATATTTTGTAGTAGTTAGGAATGAGATTTATTTTTCTATTAGTCCTTTATATATTGTTATTCCTATAGAAAAATACTGTCAATATATGTAGAGTTATTTTGAGTTCATCCACTTTACTTAAGCAAAGAATTGTCTCAATTTGTTTTTTCTTCATTCCCTAAAGTTTTCAAAATAAATTACCATTTCATATTCAAATAAGAATTTTAAAAACTTTTTGCTGTTTTTTAGGCTCATGAGACCTTTCTCTTGTTATCCTAGCTTTACCCCTGTATTGATTATGAAAGTTTTCAGTACTTCTGCTTTGAAAATAATGTTAGTGCTTGGTTGTAAATACATATACCTTAGAATTTCAAAAAGGGCCTTTCTATGCCTAGGCTTTTTAAGGTTGTCTCTGTCTCTCTGTCTCCATCTCTGCCTCTCTCTCTTTAGCATAAATGAATGTTTTATTTTTCACAGCTTTTTTCTTCATCTATATACTTACACATGCAGTTTTGGGCATTTTATTGTTTTTATAATTAATTGTGTTCATTATTTTCTTAATATCAAACCATTTAATTTAATCACTGATATAAATCCAACTTGGTCATAATGGATTCTTTTTTTTTGTCTTGATGTATTACTTAGGCTATTTGCTAGTAATTATTAAATCTTTTGCATCAATATCCATCAGTGGATATTGGATATTTAGAAAGATCTAAGTTTAAGTCCTACCTCTTATAACTAAAGTCTGTGCAATGGTGAGCAAGCTACTTAGCTTTAAGTGCCTTAGGCAAGTCTCTCAGACTATAAGTTTCAGAGAATGTGATATTCTCTATTAATAGAAGTTACTCACTGGTCATTTTTTCTTTTGCATTTCTTTAGGATTTATTAACTTTTTTTCTTTTCATATTTGATTTGCTTTTTCAATTAATCTTTTCTCTATATATTTTGTTAATTGATGTTTTCAGAAATAAGACTTTTCATCTGAGGAGTGTTTTTGCTACATTTTCACAAGTGAGTTATAATTTTTCTCTTTTATTAAGAGATAATCATTCCTCTTCTATAGTTATTAATTACTTCTGTGATTTGTTCTTTCAATTACTCATTATTCAGATTGTTATTGTTTGGTATCCATTAGTATTTACATCCCTCGTGTTCCCTGCTTGCCATTTTTATTGAATTATGGTCTGTAAAAGTTGTATTAATTATTTCTCCTTTTTGCCACTCATTTGTGATTCTTTTGCTATAGTAGTAATCTGGTTTTAAAAATACCATGTGCTATTTAGAAACACACATACATACGAACATATTTCATTGATTTATATCTATGTCTGTATCTCTATATAGGCAAATATAGAGATAGATGATAGATAGATAGATAGATATGGAAATATAGGTAGATATAGATAAAAGTTCACGTACGCACACATAGTCTCAAAAAGTCTCATTCAGAAATTATTTTGTGGCAAAGGAAAGGGGAACTGTGCCAAAAGCCTTCTAAAGCAAGGTCTATGCATGCAAGATTTAAGGTCTTAATGTATAGCATAGATGCTTGTGGTCTAGAGATTTTTTCACTACAAAATTCCATTCTTGAGGGTGTGAAAATGGAGATTCTAGGCCTGGGAATAAAAGTCCTTAGGCATCTTCATACCTCTATACTTATTAATTTCAGCTTTTACGTCAGGTACTTTAATTTCATATTTTCTTTTTTCATTGTTTCATGCTTTTTTTGAGGAATGATTCAAATGCCTTGATTTCATTTAAAATAGCTTTTATCAATGATAATTAGTCTTATTTTCATAGGTCAATTGATTTTTTAGTGCATCCCAATATTCTCTTCTTTAGAATATCAACTTAAATTATATTCTTTGATTTCTCATAGAGAATAATCCTAGGAATTTTGATTTGCTACTCCTTAGTTACTGAAGCCATCTTATTTGGCTGCTTGAAATATGTGTTTGACATGGAAAATCTGAAATTTAATCACTATACACACTGATGTTTTAAACCTGAAGTTTCTTTCTGTTATATCTATATCTATCTATCTATCTATCTATCTATCTATCTATCTATCTATCTATCTATATATAAATGCATATATATATATATATATATATATATATATATATATGTATGTATGTATGTGTGTGTGTGTGTGTGTGTGTGTGTGTATGGATTCTAATGATCAGTACTTTGTCTCTGGGGGCCATCTCCACTCATCCTGATTTATATCTTGCCATTGGACCCAGATCACTCTGGAGGAAAAAAGTGAGTCTGGTGACCTTGCACAGCCCTCCCTCACTGCTTGACAAAAAATTTCTGGGAAAAACTGGAAAATAGTATGGCATAAACTTGGCATACACCAATGTCTGACACTGTATAACTGAATAAAATCCAAACGGGTACATGATCTAGGAATAAAGGCTGATAGCATAAACAAATTAGGGGAATGTTGCAACAATTAGGCTAGCTGTTACTGTGGCTGTGTAAAACTAACAACAACCAGCACACAGAATGCTGCAAGGACAGGTTCTTTTGATCTGCTTTACTAAGGAAAGCAATGTTAAGGGGTTAACAATCTTACTTCAATCCAATATACAAATATCATTCACTCAGCTTAGGGGGAAAAGCCAGCACCCTGAGCTTTAGAGCAGATACAAACAGAGCAAATAAACATGAATCAACAGACAGATTTCTGCCTGAAAAAATAACAATATACAGTTACCAGAGAAACATCAACATGAAAGCCAGGGAGCTAATAACAACGGCTGGCCTAGAGTCACACACCTCTCCTGCTATGGCTCAGAGCTCCAAAAGAGAAAGCCAAACTCTGTGTTTATGTATCTTGTTCAGGGTCAAAGGTGAGGGACACATGCCACTCGACCACATGGCCTAAAATCGTCACAAAAATGCGACTTAAACCCACATGGTCTAAAAGCCTCTGATGTCACAAATATGTCAGTCAAACCCACAGAAACTTGACTTTTCCTTGAAGCAAGGAGGTCGTCAAGGACTCCTAATTTAATCAAGGAAACAAAGGCCAAACTCTTCAAGGGCACTTAGTTGAATAAGTGCTAAGAGCCCATCTTGATTCCCAATACAGGGAACAAACAATAATTTATCCATTAGATTTATGGGGAGTGGAGGAATTTTTGTCCAAATAAAAGATAGAGAACATTTTGAAATGCAAAATGGATAATATTGATCGCATTAAATTGTAAAGTTTTTTCACAAACAAAGCCAATATAACCAAGATCAGGAGGGAAGCAGAAAACTGGGAAAGAATTTTTGGAACTAATGTCTCTGATAAAGGCTTCATTGCTAAAACACATAGAGAACTGAATCATATTTACAAGAAAACAAGTCGTTTCCCAATTGATAAATGGTCAAAGGATATAAACAGGCAGTTTTCAGAGGAAGAAATTAAAGATATCTATAGTCATATGAAAAAATGCTCTAAATCACTACTGATTAGAGAGATGCAAATCAAAACAACTCTGAGGTACCACATCACACCTACCAGACTGGCTAACACGACAAAACAGGAAGATGATAAATATTGGAGAAGATGTGGGAAAGTTGGAACCCTAATTCATTCATTGGTGGAGCTGTGAGCTGATACAACCATTCTGAAGAGCAATTTGGAGCTATGCCCAAAGAGCTACAAAAATGTGTACACCCTTCGACCCAGCAATATCACTTCTAGGGCTGTATCCCAAAAAGATCATAAAAATCAGAAAAGGGCCCATATCCAAAAATATTTATAGCAGCTCTCTTTGTGGTGGCCAACAGCTGGAAATTAAGAGGATGCCCATCAGTTATGGGCTGAATGGCTGAACAAGTTGTAGTATATGAATGTAATGGAATACTATTGTGCTATAAGAAATGATGAGCAGGCAGACTTCAGGAAAATCTGGGAAGAGTTATATGAACTGATGCTGAGTGAAGTGAGCAGAACCAGAAGAACATTGTACACAGTAACTGTCACACTGTGTGAATACTGATTTTGATATACTTAGCCCTTCTCAGCAATTCAAGGGCCTAAAACTTTTCCAAAGGCCTCATGATGGAAAATGCCATCCATATCCAGAGAAAAAAAGCTATGGAGTCTGAATGCAGAATGAAGCAGACTCTTTTCTCTTTTGTTTTGTTTTCTTTCTCATGCTTTCTCCCATTCATTATAATTCTTCTATGCAACATGACTAAAGAGAAATGTGTTTGATAGGAAAGTATGTGCAGAGCGCATATCCTATTGCATGCCATCTTGGGGAGGGAGGGGGAGAAAATTTAAAACTTATGGAAATGAAAACTGAAAATAAATAAATTAAATATTAAAAAAAGAAATCCAATCCCATTCAATCCAATGTAATCTGGATGATATTAATACAAGGATTATATTGTTTCTATTCTCTAGTAACTTACATTCTTTTATGAGAAATATACAATTCATCTATGTAAGCTTTATAATAATTATGGCAAATAGAGGCACTAATCCATATAACATTCTCTATGAAAATTTGAAGAAGGAAAGAATAAGTTCAGTTGTGGGAAACAATGGGAGAGAGGAGGAGAGATTGGGGAATGTTTTGAGGAAGAGGTGGCATCTGAGCTAATCCTTGAAGGAATAATGAATTCCAGGCATGGCAGACAGATTGGGAATATTGTTAATAGGGCAGAAGACAACACAAGGATATAGAGGAGTAGTATGGAAGCAGGCTGGAATGGTAGAGTGAAGCAAAGTTATGGAAGACTTTAAATTCTGATTTAATGAGCTTACTTTTTTTTTCAATAAGCAAGAGATGGGTTACTGAACACTTGAATTGAGTTGTAATACCATTAGATACAATTTTAACTATGCAAAAATGGAATGGGCTGCATTAGTGTGTAGTGAGTACTTTATCACTAAAGGTCTTCAAGCAGATTCTGACTGACCACCTGTTAGAAACTGCAGAAGGGATTCTATGCTAGGTGGAAAAAATACACCTGCATTTCCTTCTAGATCTCTTACTTATGATTCTATGACACATATTCAAGGAGTTATCACTTTCATGATTAGTTAATGCTCAGTAAATGGGGAAACCCTCAGGGTTATGCTCCCATCAGAGTATGTAAGGATCTATGCTTGTAAACTCCATTAAGACTAATGGGTCTTGCCTGGTTCACTCACATTTGTAATAACTGTAGGATTTTTCTCTTCCTTTCTACACATTTAAATATCATTAACAGTTTGACAATCTGAGGAGGAAGAAAACCCAAAGGAAAAGTCAAATTTAGGTTGACATGGTGCCCTTAAATCATTTCACAATGACATAATGAAGACTGAATATTATTCCTAGACCTAGGTCAACATTTAAGTTTGACTGAAGCCTCATATGTTGACATTTGTCCTCTATACCCATACTGCCCAAGTCCTAAAGATTCTGTTTCAAAATAGTGTAATGCATTAGAAGATAATATTAAGCCTGACATTTAAATGATGAAAGGCAGTATAGAATAGTGGATAGAGATCTGCTTTAGAGTCAAGTTTTCTCATATACTGATTCTGTGACCTTGAGGAAATTGTTTACCTTCTCAATATCCCAGGCAGCTAAGACTACAAGATTCAGAGTAGACAACAAACTTCCTCAGTAGATGGGGTTCTTTACTGTATATCAATCAAATCACATATTTGGAATAATAATAATATAATGCTTTAAAGTTTATAAAATATTTTACATATATTATTTCATTTGAGCCTCATGACAACCTTATTTAGATAATATATGTGTTATTACCCCATTTTTAGATGAGTAAACTGAGGGTCAAAAAGTTAAGTGACTCTTAGGATTACACGAGGTGGAATTTGAACTCTGTTCTTCCTGAATGTACTTCATCTACTATGTCACAATAGTTCTTAAGTAAGTTTCTTCTTACTGGAGGTCTTTAAGTACAGGTTCAATGACTATATTGGGGTGATGTCATAGAGGAGAATATCTTTCCAGATGTAAGTTGGACTAGATAAATGGATTTAAAAAAACACCTCTGGGGGCTATGAGTAACCCTTTGACACATGTTCTCTCTACATGTGTACCTCACTGATTTTAATATTGAAGACTCTCCCTGGGAATTTTGTGAGTACAAAGAGAGAGTGCACTCTCAGTTTGAGTATAATGTTTTCTACCAATTAGGCTTATAATAACTGTTTAGTAAATGCCATTTGATAAAATTAGTTGAGGTGAGGGTGGAGCCAAGATAGCAGAGTGAAAACAGTGTCTTATCGGAGCTCTCTAACGAATTCTGTCAGATACCTCTAAAAAAGTGAATCTGAGCAGATTTGAGAGAGGTAGAAGCCACTAGGATACTATGTGGCAGATTCCTGACCAGGAGAGCCCACAGGGTCAGTGGAATGGATCTGTGGGCTGGGAGAGTGCTGGGCACTTGGAACCACACCCAACCACACCAGAACTGGAGCAGCAGCAGAATCCAGCCAGTGGATTAGGCTGGGAGAGTGTGGAGCTCACAGAACTAAACCATACCAGAGCAAGAGTGGGAGCAGGCCTGCAGCTGAAGTGCCTAGTATGGTGGTGATCCCCAGGTCTCTTGGAGCCAGATGGGAGTCTGTCCTAGCTGAGTGAGACAGCAGCCCAGAGCCATCAGCCATGGCAACAGCCACTCCTGAGGCTTTTGGCCCACAATCTAAAGGTATGAAACTCACCTTTTGAACTTCTGGGAGCCATGATGACCAAGTAAAACATAGGGGCTCTCATTCCTCCCTTCCTCACCTTGCATTAACCCAGAAAATACTGCCCTGGGAAAAATCCTGGAATAGAAGAGCCAGAAGGGGGGGGTTCAGTAATTTTTTTTAGCTGGAGAGGCTGGGGAGATGGGCCTCTCTTGCAGCGGTGGAAGGAGACCAGTGCAGGAAGAGAGGTGTCCCAGCAGCCCCCACCTCAGCAGACCAGCTGGAGTTTCTGAGCCCCAAGGAGGTGGAGCTGGCAAGTGACAACACTAGGACCCTAGGCATGCCTTCTCATAGCCAGGGGAAGTGGCAAACACTAGTGCAGACAATGGCTGAGACCACCTGTGCTGTAGCACAGCCCTAGGGGAAGAGGAGACTTCTAGCAGCCACATCACCCCTCCTGCACACCTCAAACAAGTAGTGTCAGTGTAACTGTGGAAACTCAGAAAGACTGCATGTGGCCTTGACCACGGAATACACATGAGCCAGCTCCAGCTCAGCACCAGGTGAGCAGCAACATCATATAGCCTTTAGCTGACAAAAACAGAGGCCACAGCACACAAAGCCAGTAACCAGGCCCTCAGTTCCCAGCACAAGAAGCTTGTGACAGAGAACTAGGGGGCCCAGAAGCAGAGATCCACTTCAAAAGCCAGGAAAAAGACAACCATCATAAAGAAACAAACCAGAAAAACAAGGACCATTGATTCTTATTATGGAGACAGGGAAGCTCAACACACCATTTCAGAAGAGGATAGCATTGAAACTATACCCATATTGGAAACCACAAAAAGGAAGGTTGACTGGTCGCAAGCCCAAAAAGCATTCCTGTAAGAGCTCAAGGAGGATTTTAAAGCCAAATTAGAGAGGTAAAAGAAAAAAATGGAAAAAAAAATCACTGATGAGAACAAATCTTTAAAAAGTAAAAATGGTGAAATGGTTAAGGAGTACAGAATCTAACTGGAGAAAATGACTCCTTGAAAAGTAAAATTAAGCAAATGGAAAAGAAGGTACAGAAGCTAAATTAAGAAAACAATTCCATAAAATTTAGAATTGGGCAAGTAGAAGCTAATGACTCTATGAAGCATCAAGAATCAGTCAAACAAAATTTAAAGAATGAAAAAATAGAAGAAAACATAAACTACCCCACTGGAAAAAAAAAAAAACTGACTCGGAAAATAGATCCAAGACAGATAATCTAAGAATTACTGGCCTACTGGAAAGCCATGACGAAAAAAGAGCCTGGACAGTATTTTCAAAAAAATCATTAAGAAAAACTGCCCCCAGGTTCTAGAACCAAAGGATAAAATACTCATCAAAAGAATCCACTGATCACCTCATTAAAGAGATCTCATATTGAAAACTCCAAAGTAGAGACTGTAGCCAAATTATAGAATTATCTTGTGAAGGAGAAAATACTGCAAGCAGCCAGAAAGAAACAATTCAAATATCAAAGAACTACAGTCAGGACCACAGGAACTTGCAGCTTCTACGTTAAAAGAGAGTAGGGATTGGAATATGATATTCACAAAAGGCAAAGGAGCTAGGACTACAAGCAAGGATAAACTACTCTGGAAAACTGAGCATAATTTTTCAGGCAAGGAGATGGGCATTCAACGGAATAAGGAAATTCCAGACTTTCCTGATGAAAAGGCCAGAGCTCAATGGAAAATTTGATCTTCAAATACAATACTCAAGAGAGACATAAAAAGGTAAACAGGGAGGAAAAAAAATGTTGTAGTTCAATAAGGAAAAATTGTTTACATCCTTATATAGGATAACACTGGTTTATATATGTGTACACACACACACACACACACACACACACACACACACACACACACACATATATATATATATACACACACACACACATATATGTCACTTTTGGGAAAGGTAGTTATTACAACAATTAAAAGGGATGTACATAGAGAGAGGGTGTGAGTATAGATTAACTGATGTGATGATAAAGAAGTAAGGAGGAAGTAGAAAAGGGTAAATTATATCACATGAAGAGGCATAAAAACATATTATAGTACAGGGAAAGAAGGGAGGGAGAAGAGCAGTGTTTGAGTTTTACTCTCATCAGTTTTAGTTCAAGGAGGGAATAACATATTCTGATGAGTAGAGAAATCAAATTTGTCCTACAGACAGTAGGAGGGGAAAGGAGAAAGAAAAGGATGGGTGGTTAGAAGGGAGGGAAGAAGTAGTAAAGGGAAAAGATAAGAAAGGGGGTTAATAAAGAGTGAATATTGAGGGAGGTGGTGGTCAAAAGCAAAATCTTTTGAGGAGGGGAAGGGAGAAGTGAAAAGTAAAAGCATAAATGGGGGGACAATAGGATGGAGAAAAAGACACAGATAGCAATCATAATTGTTAATATGAATGGAATGCACTCTCCCATAAAATGGAGGAGGATAGCAGAATGGATTAAAAACCATAATGTTGCAATATATTGTTTACAAGAAATACATTTGAAACTGGGAGATACACACAGGGTAAAGGTAAAAGGTTGAAGTAGAATATATTATGCTTCAGGTGAAGTTAAAAAAAGAAAACAAACAGCGGTAGCAATCCTAATCTCAGACAAAGCAAAAGCAAAGACACATCTAATTAAAAGAGATAAGGAAGGAAACAATGTACTGCTAAAAGGCACCATACTCAATGAAGTAATATCATTACTTAACATATATGCACCAAGTGACATAGCACCCAAACTCTTAGAGGATAAGTTAAGGGAGCTACAGGAAGAAATAGACAGCAAATTTATACAAGTAGGGGACCTCAACCTGCCCCCTCTCTGAACTTGATAAATCTAATCTCAAAATAAACAAGAAAGAAGCTAAGGAGGTGAATAGAATTTTAGAAAAGGTAGATATGATAGCCCTCTGGAGAAAACTTAATGGGAATAGAAAGGAATGTGCTTTTTCTCAGTGGTACATGGCACATACTAAAAAAATGACCATGTGCTATGGCATAAAAACCTCACAAACAAGGGCAGAAAGGCAGAAGTAGTCAATGCATCTTTTTTAGATCATGATACAATAAAAATGATTTGTAATAAAGGACCATGGAAAGATAGACTAAAGCTTAATTGGAAACTAAACGATCTAATCCTAAAAAGCGAGTGGGTCAAAGAACAAATCATAGGAACAATCAATAACTTCATTCAAAAGAGTGACAATAATGAGACAGCATACCAAAACTTATGGGATGCAGCATAACCAGTTGATAGAAGAAAATTCATATCTCTAAATGCTTACATGAATAAAATAGAGAAAAAGGAGATCAAAGAAATGGGCATGCAGCTGAAAAAGCTGGAAAAAGAACAAATTGAAAATCCTCAATCAAATACCAAATTAGAAATGCTAAAAACCAAAGGAGAGATTAATAAAATTAAAATAAAAAAATTATCAAGCTGGTTTTATGACAAAAAATTAAATTGATGAAAATTTGGTCAATTTGGTTAAAAAAAGAAAGAAAGAAAACAAATTACCAGTATCAAAAAAGAATAGGGTGAATTCACCTCCAATGAAGAGGAAATTAAAACAATAATTAGGAATTATTTTGCCCAATTTTAAGCCCATAAATTTGACAACCTTAGGGAAGTGGATGACTATTTGCAAAAAATATAAATTGCCCAGGTTAACAGAAGTGGAAGCTAAATACTTAAATAACCCCATCTCAGAAAAAGAAATTGAGCAAGCCATCAATGAACTCCCTAGGAAAAAATCTCCAAGCCCAGATGTATTTACATGTGAATTCTATGAAACATTTAAAAAACAGGTCCCATACTTTATAGACTATTTGGGAACATAGATGAAGGAGCCCTACCAAGTTCTTTTTATGACACAAATATGGTATTAGTACTTAAACCAGGAAGAGACAAAACAGAGAAAGAAAATTATAGACCCATTCCCCTAATGAATATTGATGCAAAATTTTTAAATAAAATATTAGCAAAAAGATTGCAGCAATTTATCACAAGAATGAAACACTCTGACCAGTTGGGATTTATTCCAGGAATGCAAGGCTGGTTCAATATTAGGAAAAGTATCATCATAATTGATCATATCAACAACAAAACCAACAGAAACAATATGATTATCTCAATAGATACAGAAAAAGCTTTTGACAAAATACAGCACCCATTCCTATTAAAAACACTAGAAAGCATAGGAATAAACAGGGTGCTCCTTAAGATCATATTAGCATCTTCCTAAAACCATCAGCAAGTATTATAGGTAATGAAGATAAATTACATGCATTTCCAATAAGATCAGAGGTAAAACAAAGATGACCATTATCACCCTTATTATTCAATTGGGTACTAGAAATGTTAGCTGTAGCAATTAAGAGAAGAGAAAGAAATTGAAGGAATTAGAACAGGCAAAGAAGAAACTTAGTTATCAGTCTTTGCAGATGAAATGATGATTTACTCAGAGAATCTTAGAGAATCAAGTGAAAAGTTACTTGAAACAATAAATAACTTTAGCAAAGTTGCAGGATAAAAAATAAACCCACATAAATCCTCAGCATTCCAATATATTACTAACAAAGCCCAACAGCAAGAGATAGAAAGAGAAATTCGATTCAAAGTTACTGTAGACACTATAAAATATTTGGGAGCCTACCTGACAAGACAAACCCAAGACCTATATGAACGCAATTACAAAACACTTTTCACACAAATAAGTCAGATCTAATTAAATGCAAAAATCATCAGTTGCTCATGGTTAGGCAAAGCTAATATAATAAAAATGACATTTAATTTCCTTATCCAGTGCCATACCAATCAAACTACCAAAAATTATTTTGCAGAGCTGAATAAAATAACATAAAAATTGATCTGGAAGAACAAAACCTCCAGAGTATCAAGGGAATTAAAGAAAAGAAATGCTAGGGGAGGTAGCTTAGCCATACTGGATATTAAACTCTACTATAAAGCAGCAGTCATCAAAATTAGTTGATACTGACTAAGAAATAGAGTAATGCATCACTGGAATCGGTTAGATACACAAGATGCAGTAGACTATAGCAATCTGCCCTTTGGTAAACCCAAAGAGACCAGCTTCTGGGTTAAGAATTCACTAGTTTGCAAAAACCTGCTGGGAAAATTGGATAATAGTATGGCAGAAACTGGGCATAGACCAATATCTTACACTGTATACCAAAATAAAGTCAAAATGAGTTCATGATTTAGGTATAAAGGCTGATACTATAAGCAATTTGGGAGAGCAAGGAATAGTTTACCTGTCAGATTTATGGAGAAGGGAAGAATTCATGACCAAATAAGAGATGGAGAGCATTACAAAATGTAAAATAGATAATTTTGATTATGTTAAATTGAAAAGTTTTGTGTAAAAAAGCCAACACAACCAAGATTGGAAGGGAAGCAGAAAATTGGGTATCTTTACAACCAGAGTCTCTGATAAAGGCCTCATTTCTAAAATATACAGGGAACTGAGTCAAATTTATAGGAATACATGTTATTCCCTAATTGACAGATGGTTAAAGGATATGAACAGGCAGTTTTCAGAGGAAGAAATTAAAGATATCTATAGGCATATGAAAAAAATGTTCTAAATCACTATTGATTAGAGAAATGCAAATCAAAACAACTTTTAGGTACCAAGTCTCTCCTGTCAGATTGGCTAACATGACAAAACAGGAAAATCATAAATGCTGGAGAGGATTTGGGAAAATTGGAACACTGTCACATTTTTGGTGGAGTTGTGAACAGATCCTATCATTCTGGAGAGCAATTTGGAATTATGCCTAAAGGGCTATGAGAATGTGCATACCCTTTGACCCAGCAATACTACTTCTAGGGCTGTATCCCCAAGAGATCACACAAGTGGGAAATGGACCAGTATGTACAAAAATATTTATAACAGCTCTTTTTGTGCTGGCAAAGAACTAGGAATAGATGGGATGCCCATCAATTGGGGAATGGCTAAACAAACTGTGGTATATGAATGTAATGGAATATTATTGTGCTATAAGAAAAGAAGAGCAGATGAACTTCATAATAATCTGGAATGACATATATGAACTGATGCCGATTGAGGGAAGCCGAACCAGGAGAATATTATACACAACTACAGACACATGGTATTTGTAAGGACTAACTTTGATAGACTTGGCTCTGCTCATCAATGCAAGGTTCAGCAAGAGCTCTAAAAGACTCATGATGGAAAAGATATCCATATCCAGAGAAAGAATTACAGAGTCTGAATGCAGATTGAGGCCAACTATTTACTCTCTTTTCTTTCTTTTTTGCTTTTGTTATTTCTTTCTCATGATTCATTCCATTGGTTATATTTCTTCTTTACAACTTGACTATTATGTAAATAAGTTAAATGCAAAAGTATATGTAGAACCTATGTCAGATTATATATCATCTTGGGGGAAAGGCAGGATGAGAGAAAATTTGGAACTCAAAAACTTGTGGAACTGAGTATTATAAACTGAAAATTATATATAATATAGATATATTTTATATATATATATTTATATATATATAATTTATATATATTATATATATATATAATTTATATATATATATATATATATATATATATATATATATATATATATATATATATATATATATATATAAATTAATTGCGGCTACTGGATGTTAAATAATAAAAACTGCATTGATGGAGACATATGAATGATAGAGCTAGGAACCCAGGCCCTCAGGATCACCCCAGACAACTCTGAGTACAAGTAGCAAGTGGCTTTTGAGTACCCACCCTGCCAATGTGAGTGAAGTTTGGGTAAGTGGCTGCAGAAGGGCTTTTAAAATTGTCAAATTTATCAATATGAAGTTTATGATAACTATAATGGCAAGAATAGCAGTCTATAAAAAATTTCTGCAGCATGAAATAAGGAGACAGATCCAATAGGGTGAACTTTAATGGGTTTAAAAAAATCAAATTCTCACATACCAGTGTTTCAACAATTTGGCTAGCAGCTGCTGTGGGGCTGTAAAACCAACAGCAACCTGCTCACACAATGCTGCAAGCCCAGGATCTTTTGATCTGTTTTACTAAGAAAAGCAAAATTAAGGGGTTAACAATCTTATTTTAATCCAGCATACAAATACCATGCACTTAGTTCAGGGGAGAAAGCCAGCACCCTGAACTTCAGAGCAAAAAAAACCAAATTACAAACATTGACAGACAGACAAAATGCAATTCATAGTTACCAACATCTGAGTTCAGCCAGGGAGCTCATAACAATGGCCAGCCCAGAGTCACACACCACTCCTGCTGCAGCTCAGAGCTCTGGAAAAGAGAAAGCCAACCTCTGGTTTGATATTTTTTTCAGGGTCAAGGGTGAGTCACGCATGCGACTCACCCACGTGACCTAAAATAGTCACAAAAATGTGACTTAAACCCAAATGGTCTAAAAGCCTCTGATGTCACAAACATGTCACTCAAACCCATGTAAACTAGGCTTTCCCTTGAGGCAAGGAGGTCGTCAAGGACTCCTAATTTAATCAAGGAAACAAAGGCCAAACTCTTGAAGGGCACTTGGTTGAATTAAGTGCTAAGAGCCCATTTTGATTGCCGATGAAACCAGATAGGGAAGTATGACCAATTAACATTTCCTTGGGGGGAAGAAGATATGGGGTTTTCAGTACACTAAAAATTCAATGGGAGTTAATAGCATGAAATGACAATGGAAAAGCTAACACTATCTTAGGCTAAGTAGTATTCATAATAAGGAAAGTCTATATCGTACCATTGTCAAAAGACTCTGTTATACCATGTTTGGTTCTGGCTGTATCTCAGGAAATATATAATTAAGTTGGGGTATGTCTAGAAGAAGTTGACTGGGATAGTGAGGAGACTAGATAACCTGAAGATTAGTTGAAAGAACTACAGATGGATGAAACCAAAATGGCAGTTTACATAAAGCACTCAGCTAAGCTCTTCCAACAATCTCCTTCAAATAACTTTAAAATAATGCCTCAAATTGAATTCTGGAGTGACAGAGCCCACCAAAGGTCAGAGTAAAACTTCTTCTAGTCTAAGATTTTACAGCAGCTTGGAAAGAGTTATCTGGGACACTAGGGTAAATGCTGAGCCAGAGCCCATCTGGATAAAATACCAATGATGGGGCTAGGTGGCAGTGACAGAAACAAGGGCAACTTCAGGAGCTCTCAAACCAGATCCAGTAAGGGGACCTATCAACTGGTTAGAAAGAGATTATAGGGGACTCTTGTGCTAGTACTGGATGCAGGACCAAATGCTACTTGGCAATTCCATTGCCTATACACAGTTCTGGGTGATGGTTCAAGGACAGAAAGGAAGATTTTGGTGAAGAGATAGAGGAGAAAGTGAGAGGCTGTATTATTTCCATTCCCAATGGAGCAGGGGCCCTGAGGAGCAACACTGATTTCAATTCCAAGGGATATTGGGACTTCCTGGGTAAGAACTAGAGTGCAGACCAGGAAAGCAAAGACCGTATATCTCCCCAGATCACTCTACCTTAGAAGCCCCCCAAACTAAATAATAATAATAATAAACAAAAAAGCAGAAGAAAATAAACAAAAAACAGAACTAGCTCTGAAAACACTAGTGCGAAAAAGCCTGAAGCTCGAGATAGTGCCCCTCACTCCCAATGTCACAAATAGAGCCCAACAATGAACAAAAAGCTCAAAATCAAAAGATGGGGTGGGAAAATGAGCAAACAACCACAAAAGAACCTGACCATAAAAATATACTATGATAACAAATAAGATCAAGACACACACTCAGAAAAAGACAATGAATTCAGAAAAACAAAACAAAACAAAACTATAAGCAAAACTACAAAGAAAAGAAGTGTGAATTGGATACCAGCCCAACAAGAATTCTGAGATGAACTAAAAAAAAAAAACAAAACAAAAAAACTTTTCAAAATCAAATAGGAATGACAGAAGAAAAATTAGGTAAAGAAATAAAAGTAAAGGAAGAAAATGATGAAAAGGCAATTAACAGCTTGGTAAAAGAGGCAAAAAAAAAATACTGAAAAAAACACCTTAAAAATGGAATTGGCCAAATGGAAAAAGAGGTACAAAAGATCACTGAAGAAAATGATGCCTTAAAAATTATAATTGGGCAAGTAGAAGTTGGCTCCATGAAGCATCAAGAAAGAATAAAATCAAATAAAGAGAATGAAACAATAGAAAACAATATGAAATGTCTCACTGGAAAAAAATGATCTGGAAAGTATATCAAACAAAGGAAATTTAAGAATTATTGTAAATAACTTCCTGAAAGCCACAATCAAAGAAAGAGCCTGGACATCATCTTTCAAGAAATTATTAAGGGACCTCCCATAGTCAAGATGGTGGAGTTAGCAGTAAATCACCATAACTCTCCCATATTTACCTTCAAATTATAAAATAGCATCCATAAACAATTCCTGGAAAAGCAGAAACAGAAAAGATATGGGGTGTTTTGAACAGGCAAATGCCAATGCCAGGACCTCCTACATGCCTCAGCATAGCCAGGGGAATGGGCAGACTCGGCTCTGAGAACCACTAAATGCTTCAGCATAGACCTAAGCAAAAAGGCAACCTCCAGCATCCAGCTTCCACTTCAGTGTAGCCCTGGGCAAACAGATAACTACCAAACAGGCAGCTCCAGCAGCCAGACCACCTCGTGCTTCAGATCCACTGCATCTTACTACATGGCAGACACCACCACTAGGACCCCAGCTCTGCACCAGAGAATCCTATGGCCTCCAGCAGTGCCATCCACCCCTCTCCCCCATCCCAGCACAGCACCAGATAAAAGGGTCCCCATTGACTTCAGGACAACATCGCAGCAGCACCAGATAAACAACTATCACCTGCAGTCCCTGGAAAAAGAAGCCTGAGACAATTCTCCTTCCACCCCAGGAGCAGAGCTCAAAGTTAGAAGAAAAGAAAAAGACAAAAAAGAGTGAAAAACAGTACCAAAAATAATCTGACCATATAAATGATCCATTACAATTCCAAAGGACCTACGATGAAAAAACATTATCCAACTTCAGAGAGAGAACTGATGAACTCTGAGTGATTGAAGCACACTTTAAATTTTTTAAAATTGTTTTATTTTGTTTGTATTTCCTTTTGCAACATGACTAATATGTTTTGCATGACTTCACATGTATAATGGTTAAAGAATTGCTTGTCTTCTCAAGGAGGGGGGAGCAGCACAAAGGAAGAAGAGTATTTAGAATTGATTTTTTTTAAAAAATATTAATTTTTTACATATAATTTTGAAATATTTAATTAAATAAATATTTTTAAACTAATTTATCGGAGATGTTTAGCCTGGAGAAGAGAAGACATGGGGAAGGAAGGCCGCCACGATAACCGTTGTCCTTATTTAAGGAAATATCATATGGAAGAGGAATTTTTCTACTTGGCCCCAGAAGGCAGCAATCATACCAGCCAAAGGAATTTAGAGAAAGAAAGATTGATTTATAAGGAAAAATTTCCTAAAAGTCGCTTTGATCCAAAAGTGGAATTGGCTGCCTCCAGAGGGAGTGGGTTCCTCCTCACTAGGGGTTTTCCATTTAAGCCTGAATGACTACTTTTGGTGGATGTTGTAAAAGGGATTATTGCTCAGATATAGATCATATTAGATGGCTACTGAGGTGTCAATCAACATTAGATGTGATTCTCTGCCAAGAAAGGGCAAAGAAGCATAGCAAAGGACATTATGAGAAGATGAAGGAGAGTATAATATTGCTAAACAAAATCAACTTTAGATATAGTGGCCTCAAAATGCTATGTCCGATGGGAAATCTTTGATTCAGCCTCATTTACCACTTCGAAAGGAAGCTTAATTTGTTGTTATAAGAATATCAGTTTAGTATATTATATAGAGCTCTGATTGTGGAACAATGAGTATCTGAATTAGAATTCCACCTCAGACACTTGTTCGCTATGTGACTCTGGACAAGTCCTTTAACCTCTTTGGGTGTCAGTTTCACCAGAACTGAAATTAAGTTGCTGGACTTCTTGACCTCTAAGGCCTCTTACGGTTCTTTATTTGTGATCCTGTGACCTCATGGGATTTTATTGTGGAACAAAGAATTCCAGCTCTATTCAGAAATATTTGCTTCCTGATCTTGCTCCCTGATACCTATTCGTCAACTCCCATCCAGGATAAATGCCGACAGCTTTGCAGAGACAAGTAACATAGACTATGTGGACACTGGGCTATTGTTTTATCCCCTCTCTGAATCCCACAGAGGGTAAGTGTCTATCCTAAAGTCTCAGCTTAAGTGCCATGTCCTCCATGAAGACTTCTTTGATTTCTGCAGTTATCAGCACTTTGATCCTCCTTAAGTTTCTTTGTACTATATCTTTTGTATACATGTGGATGAGCCCCAACAAATAAGCTCCTTGAGGGCAAAGATTCATTTTTTGTTTTTGAATCTCCAGGGTATATCATAGAACCTTGCACCTAATGAATGCTTGTTGAATTTATATTGTTAATTTCCACTTTAGTGCTCTTCTCATTCCCATCACTGTCATTTTCATAAGAATGACAGAGACAATGAATGCCTGGATAATACTTTGAGATGTGTTCTATATGTTGGTTAATTATTCACAAATGTTTATTCATTTCTTTTCATGTGCAGGTCTATGTGTTAGGTATTGAGGAAGATTTAAAGATAAACAGAATCTAGTGTCTGTTCTGAAGGAAGTTACAAAAGGAGATAAAACGTGTTATTAGATATGATGTATACAGAATAAAATACGGGTGTGTAAGAGGAACAAGAATGAAATTTCAGAGAATGCAAAGGACTGAAAGTATTTTTCTCAATGCGATGATCAGGAAAGGCTTTATGTAGGAGGTAATGAAGCAGTAGATTTGAGGGTAAGAACCCTTAGCTTGGAAAGGAAGAGAATGTTGTTTTAAACTATTTCATATTCAAACTCTTTTTAAAATTTTTGAGCCATTGATGAACTAACCTAAACATGAATTCCATGAGGCCACATGTGAAAGTGAAGCATGTGTGTACATGTGTGTGGCACTGACCCTATTTAAGAATTCTTTTCATCCCTTTCATTATTTGTACATATATAATTTAATGAGTTGCTGTCAGGGCTGTCATTTGGTGAAAAAAAAGTCATATTTCATTGCTATAGGAAGATGCAATGAGATGATTATATTTAGTTATTTACAAATGTGTGCCACACTTCTGGTCATAGCAAGTAAGTACTATTTACAAAATTAAAAATGTTGATTACATAAACAATTGCAGTGAGTTTAATTTATTTAGACCACTGCTGGTGCCAAAAATAGGTTTGGGGAGGGAGCCATGGAACACTCAACTAACCTGTCAGTCAATCAAGAAGCGTTTAATAAACAGTATGTGCCAGGCACTATACTAAGGACTAGGAATACAAAGCCAGGCAAAATAGTCCTTACCTTGAAGGATCTTTTATTCTAACAAAGAAGAAAACATGTGAACATATAGGTGTATATAAGAAACACATACACACGTAGCAGACATAAGGTAACCTGGGAAGGAAAGACAACTATGCTGGGCATATCTTCTTCTGATGGTGAATCTTGATATGATTTCTGAGGATGTCTAGGAATTCTAAGAGCTAAAGAGGAAGAGCATTTGAGGAGTGGAGAAAAGGTAATGGTACGGAGATAAGAAATAAAGTGTTACTGGTCTACAGGAAGTAAGCCAGTCTAGCTAGTCAGTAGAATATATGGAGCAGAGTGATGTGTGAGAAGACTAAAAAGATAGGAAGGGGGCAAAATTGTGAAGAGCTTTCAATGCCAAATAGTGGAGTTGATAGTTGATCTAGAAGGCAATAAGGAACCAGTAGGATATACTGAGTGGGGGTAATATACCTGTGCTTTACTGCTATATTAAAAAAAAACACCTTGGCAACTCTCAGTAAGCCAATCAATTAGCATTTATTAAAAACCTACTATGTGCCAGAGGGTGTAGGGTGTTCAGGGAGGGCTAATATCTCTATATCTCTCATGTGAGGGCTGCTTTCCACTTTTGGCCTCCACCTGATTCACCGAACTCTTGCTTGTAACTCCAAGAAGCTACACATACTCATAGTGGCCACATTACAATAAACCATTTCATCAGACAGGCTAAATGAGGTTAAGGGTAACCAAGTGATCTTAAACCCTCTGGGCAGTTAGGGAGTGTCAACCCCAAGCATGTGAGGACCTCCCCTGGCATAATGGGAGGAAGGGAACAATTTGCTCCAATGGCCATGAAGATTGCTGAAGTAGGGACTATAGAGTGTTTAGAGCTTGGACAGATATCAAAGATTCCAAGGTCATCATCTACTGCTTCCCGAGGCATCACCAACCATCTTGCATTTGCCTTGCCATTTTGGATTCCAGTGACACTGGAAGACAACTTTGAGCAAATCTGCCTCACTTAAATTCAATTTATGCACAGATTGAAATACAACAGCCATACTATTTTATAATTTTTGCTCACCTCAAAGTCTTGTGGTGATAAGCAGGTGACAAAGCAACCAGCACAGATACACTAAGAGCTGAAATCGCAAGTGGTCTAGGCCAGAGGGGCATCTTCTCATTGGAAGCAGCAGTGGGATTAGGCACCACCCTGGGCATCTAAATAGTTTTTTTTGAAGGACTGCAATGTTCATCTTCTAACATGAGGAAAGGGCTAGAAAAGGTACCTTAAAAATTGTCTGCTTCACCAAACCCTGGTGTGGTACCATGGCAGATGGGGATCCCACCCTGAGGCCAAAATACAAAAAAAAATGTAGAAAACCTATTACAAAGATGATTCCACCTACCATCGGTACATGGAATGTGCACACTGTTATGGAAAATATGACACCCAGTAGACCTAAAAGATGAATAGCTCTTGTTGTGAGAGAACTGTACAGGTTTCACATCCGAAAGCAACCTGAGTGAAACAAGGCTGGCAAACGATGGCCAATTTACCAATTTGGCGCTGGGTGCGTGTTTTCTGGAGTGGCTGCAGTGTTGGAGAGTGCTGTGAAGCTGGGGTAGGTTTGTCAATCAAAACTAATCTAGTCAATAAGTTTGTAGGCCTCTCAAAAGAAGTGAATGACAGACTTATGACAATGTGATTGCCCCTTGCAGGAAAGCACCACACCACCGTCATCAGTGTGCAGACTCCTGCCATAGCAAACTGTGATTAGATCAAAGAAAAAAATTATGAAGATCTAGAGATCTTCATTACTGATGTGCTGAAAGAGGGCAAGCTTCTAATTTTGGGTGATTTTAATGGCATGGTGGGAGACAATGGCACAGCACATTCAAACATGGAGTACCCACATTAAAGAAGGTGCTGTGCTCTATGAGGAAAGCAGAATCACAATAGAAGATTCACAAGGGAATGTGAGACACACAAATTTAGAAACATCTCTACTCCCAATGTTCATGAAGACTATTTGTGCCTAACCTGTGGTAGAGCCTTTTGAGCTCACATTGGTCTGATCAGCCACAGTTAGTTACACTGTACTTTGACCCCAACACAGTGATATCATTTTCATCCTCTTGAAGAACAAAGGAAAACAACCAACCAACCAACCAACAAACAAGCCATGTAACAGATACTATGGTAAGCCTAAGAATACAAAGAAAAGTAAACAAGAGTCCCTGCTTTCAGTGAGACTGCCTATGGTCTCATGGATTAAATTAAGGATGAGAAGATTCAGAAAGATGAAATAAGAGTGTAGCAAATATAATGTAACTCTTTTTTTGAGAGCTAGGGTGGTGATAACCATGTCATTCCCCTATTGAATAAGCTCAAGGGGGGGAGTAGGCTGCCACAACCTTAGCAGCAAAAGCAGAAGCTTCTGAAGCTCTTAGCCCAGAGACAGTAAAGGGAGCCAGACAAATGTTCAGAAAGATTACAGGGACCCTTTTCTGGCACTGGGTGCATATGGCACTGATTGAGAACCCTATTGACCATAAGTAGGTCTGGCTCACAGTTCCAAGGCAGATAAGAGCCCTTGGTGTTTGGACACAAGGGAGCGGGAGCCCTGGTTGCAGTTCCAAGGCCAGGAAGAATATTAGGACTTCTGGCTGTAGGGGGCCAGGAAAAAGAGCATAGCACAAACAAGGAGGGCAGTGACCATCCCTCTCCCTGAACCACACCACCTTAAAAGCACCAAAAATCTATAGACCACAAGAAATAGCTCTGAAAACAGCAGTGTGCTTGTGTGCAGGACAGTGCCTCCCTACAACATGACGATCAGAGACCAATTTTATCATAATGTTCAAAGTCAAGAAATAGTCTGGAAAAATGAGGAAATAAAAGAAACAACAAAAAAGAACTTGACCATAAAAAAGCTACTATGGAGGCAGGGAGGACAAAGA
This sequence comes from Trichosurus vulpecula, assembly GCF_011100635.1. NCBI lineage: Eukaryota > Metazoa > Chordata > Mammalia > Diprotodontia > Phalangeridae > Trichosurus > Trichosurus vulpecula. Next base: position 9,930,197 of record NC_050575.1, on the reverse strand, counting down.
CATAAATTCAGAAGAAGACAAAAATATGAAAATATCAACAAGCAGAGATTCAAAGAAAAACACTAATCGGACTCAAGTCCAACAAGAATTCCTAGAAGAGTTAAAGAAATAGATGAGTGACAAAGTAACAAATGGGAAAAGAAGTGAGAGTGATGCAAGAAAATTACGAAGAGAATTAACAGCTTAGTAAAAGGCACAAAATTCCTCAAGAGAAAAACACTTGAAAAAGCAGAATTGCCATAATAGTAAAAAAAAAGCACAAAAATTCACAGGAAAAAAAATCCTTAAAAAGCAGAATAGGACAAAGGGAAAAGGAGGTACAAAAATTCACTGAAGAAAATAATTTCTTAAAAATCAGAACTGGGTTCACACAATGCCCAGACATGTATTACTATACTGAGCAGGTACTCTAAATTGTATCTCCAAGGAGAAATTACATCTTTATTGTTGTTATCTGTCTGTAGCATCTTTTTTATTAAAGTTTTTTATTTTATTTTTTCTACTTAACAGTATTTTATATTTTCCAATTACATATAAAGATAGTTTTAAACATTCATTTTATAAGATTTTGAGTTCCAAATATTTTTCTCCTTCCCTACCCTCATCCCTCCTCAAGATGCAATCTGATATAAGTTATATAGGTACAATCGTATGAGACATTCAGTAGCATTTTGACATCATTCCCTGCTGGATTTTGATATCTAACACTGCTGAGATATTGTGTTCTTCCTAAAACAAACTGCTCCCACTTGGGGGCCTGTTCTTCCAGTGATGCCCAGTAGGGAGTCTAAATACTACACATCTTAAGAAAATAAGGGAATTTAATAATGTGGATTCTATTACCTATCTATTTGACAGTAGGGAGAATTTTAAAATTTACTGGAAATTTTGTCAATTAAGGATTGAAGTACATGACAGCCTTTTTAAAGAATGATGGGATTTTTTATTTCATCAAACTTTTAAGAATGTAAAAGAAAATTTTAAAAGATGAACTTAAAGTAAATGGTTAAAATGTGAAAAAAATAGAATTGAGCAAATTGAAGCTAACGATTCCATGAGACATCAAGAAACAATAAAACTAAGTCAAAATTATGGAAAAAATACAAGAAAATATGAAATTTCTCATTTAAAAAATAACTGACCTGGAAAATAGATGAAGGATAGATAATTTAAGAATTAATGTACCTAAATTAATTTACTTATTCAGTACTATACCAATCAAACTACCAAAAACTTATTTAATAGAATTAGAAAAAATAATATTAAAATTTATCTGGAAGAACAAAAGGTCCAGAATACCAATGGAACTAATGAAAAGAAATACTAGGGAAGGTAGCCTAGCCATACCAGATATTAAATTGTATTATAAAGTAGCAATCATCAAAACCACTTAGCACTGGATAAGAAATGAAGGGGGAGATCAATGGAATATTATAGCTACACAAGACACTGTAGTCAATGATTATAAAAACCTACTGTTTGATAAACTCAAAGACTCCAGCTTCAGCAATAAAAACTCACTATTTGACAAAAACTGCTGGGAAACTGAACATAGACAAACATATGACACCACATACCAAAATAAAGTCAAAATGTGTACACGATTTACATATAAAGTCTGATACTATGAACAAATTAGGGAAAGAAGAAATAGTTTATCTGTCAGATTTATGGAGAATGGAGAAATTCATGATCAAACAAGAGATAGAGAACATTATGAAATACAAAATGGATAATTTTGACTACATTAAAATGAAAAGTCTTTGCACAACAAAGCCAATGCAACCAAGATTAGGAGGGAAGCAGAAAACTGGAAATGAGTTTTTTTTTTTACAACCAGTCTCTCTGATAAAGGCTTAATTTCTAAAATGTATAGAGAACTGAGTTAAATTTACAGGAATACAAGTCATTCCACAATTGATAAATGGGCAAAGGAGATAAACAGGCAGTTTT